>NW_017670341.1:862575-897308 GCF_001879085.1 Nicotiana attenuata | reverse complement strand
GGGGGGGGGGTGGTGCTGGACAGGGTGAAAGAGGGTTGGGCCAGGGTGGATGGGGCAATTTTGGGCTCAGAAATTCTTTGGCCCAAATTTAGGACCCAACAGAATTTTCTTCCTTCTTTCTTTTTTTTTCTTCATTTAAATCCCATATAATTAATTAAAACCCTAAACTAAATCCTAAATAAAACTTAATATAGAGAATTAAATTAATTATCTATTTCAAACATTAAAACAATTAGTTGACTTAAAACTAATGAAAGAAAAATTTAATTTTTAAATTAGCAGCTAAATATGTAAAAGTGACCCATTTTTTGATTTTTGTTTAATAAAAAAAATTAAATCATGAAATTTAAATATTAAATGGAATTAAGACCTAGAATTCAATGCATAAAATATTTTAGATATTTTTTGGTATTTTTCATGATTTTAAAATGTTAAACATGCAACTAAATGCAAACAACAAGTAACAAAACCTTCCTAAAAATTCTATATAAATAAAAAAAAAAAATCTATTTTGCGAATTTGTAGGAGTATTATTATTTGGGCAAAAATCACGTGCTCATAGCTACCCCTCTTTGCTCGAAAACACGAAGGATTTTCGGGCAACGATAAAGTGAGCAATTACGAGCAATTTTTGCCCGTTTGGATACTCCATGGGAAGCGTTTTGAAAAAGTTTGACCGAACCTTGCTTCTGAGGTTGCCTACATATCCTTGGATATAAAGGAATCAGGTCAGTATAGTTCTGGAAGTTTTGGTAGCTGGCACTACCGAGAAGCTGTGATTTCACTGCTGTTGCTGCTGTTACTGCTTGCTGAACTCCTTATTACACCGAAATAAAAATGAAAAGGAACTAAGCAAGTCTATCAGCTATGAGTTACAAGATTCCTATCTATAGGTCTTCAAAAACATGATCTTGAATCTTCTATAGTTTTGCTGTGCATCTCGAACTGTTGACTCGCACTCTCGAGGCGAGCTTCTGTTACTTCTAACTTGAATCGAACCTATTCTTCAGGCGGGTTCCTGCTGTTGTCTCGGACTTGAACTTAACTCTGAAATGAATTCCCTCGTTTTCCAGGTGGGCACCTGCCAATACAGCAACACAGACAAAACAAAAGAAACTTTTCTGCCCCAGTTTGGACCAGGAACATTCATGAGTGTTAGTTGAATCCCGTTATCCTGGAGGGCCGTGGAAACTTGAATCTAAATCCCAATATCTAGGAGGGTCCTGAAAACTTGAAACTAAATCCCATTATCTAGGAGGGTCCTGAAGACTTGAAACTAAATCCCATTATCTAGGAGGGTCCTGAAAACTTAAAACTGAATCCCATTATCCTGGAGAATCCTGAAAACATAAAACTAAATCCCATTATCCAGGAGGGTCCTGAAAACTTGAAACTAAGTCCCATTATCCAGGAGGGTCCTGAAAACTTAAAACTAAATCCCATTATCCAGGAGGGTCCTGAAAACTTGAAACTAAATCCCATCATCATGGATGGTCCTGAAAATTTGAAACTAAATCCCATTATCTAGGAGGGTCCTTAAAACTTGAAACTAAATCCCATTATCCAGGAGGGTCCTGAAAACTTGAAACTAAATCCCATTATCCAGGAGGGTCCTGAAAACTTGAAACTAAATCCCATTATCCAGGAGGGTCCTGAAAACTTGAAACTAAATTCCATTATCTAGGAGGGTCCTGAAAACTTAAAACTAAATCCCATTATCTAGGAGGGTCCTGAAAATTTGAGACTAAATCCCATTATCCAAGAGGGTCCTGAAAAATTGAAACTAAATCCCAATATCCAGGAGGGTCCTGAAAACTTGAAACTAAATCCCATTATCCAGGAGGGTCCTGAAAACTTAAAACTAAATCCCATTATCCAGGAGGGTCCTGAAAACATAAAACGAAATCCCATTATCCAGGAGGGAGGGTCCTGAAAACTTAATACTAAATCCCATTATCCAGGAGGGTCCTGAAAACTTAAAACTAAATTCCATTATCCAGGAGGGTCCTGAATACTTAAAACCAAGTCCCATTATCCAGGAGGGTCCTGAAAATTTTAAACTAAATTCCATTATCCAGGAGGGTCATGAAAACATGAAACTAAATCCCATTATTCAGGAGGGTTTTTGTGACAACCTGACCCGTCGTCACGTGAGTTACCGCCCCGTTTCCCCCATTTTCTGCTTCTTTATGCTTCATTATAAGAGTCTTGTGTGAACGAGTTATTTTGGATTGGCTTTAGAAGGAAATGAGACACTTAGTCTCTTTAAGGAAGGTTTGGTTTGGAAAAGTCAATCGGATGTTGACTTATGAGTTAGAGGGCTCGTATGTGATTTCCGGTGATTCGGTTAGCTTCCGGGGATGATTTTTGACTTAGGAGCGTGATCGGAAGTAATTTTGGAGGTCCGGTGTAGAATTAGGCTTGAATTGGCGAATTTAGTATTTTGGCGAATTCCGATTGGCAGGTGAGATTTTGATCCGAGGGTCGAAATGGGATTCCGAGAGTTGTTATAGCTTCGTTAGGTGATTTGGGATGTGTGCGCAAATTTTCAGGTCATTCGGAGGTGTTTTGGTCGGGTTTTTGATCGAATGCGTATTTCGGAAGTTTTAGAAGAACTTAGGCTTGAATCCGATGTAATTTGATGGTTTAGGTGTTGTTTGTGGTGTTTTGATGATTGGAGCAAGTTTGAATGGTGTTTTAGTATGGATTGGCACTTTTGGTTGAGGTCTCGGGGGCCTCGGGGTGATTTCGGATGGCCATCGAGATGAATTTGGACTTGTAGCACTGCTGATAGTTGCCGGTATCTGGTATTTCCGCATCTGCGGAAAAGGGGTCGCAGATGCGGTTCCGCAGATGCGAAGATAGGAGCGCAGGTGCGAATTTTGGGCCATTGGTGGACTTCCGCAAAAGCGGATGTTGGTCCGCATATGCGGTGTCCGCAAAAGCGGCCCAGGCAGTTAAGTGAAGCACCGCAGGAGCGGAATAATTCCGCAGAAGCGGAAACCACAAATGCGGTAATTGGATCGCAGAAGCGAAAATAAGGTCTGGGCAGAAGGGGTTTAAAAATTTATATTTCATCCGCGAGCTAAGGTATTTTTCCACCATTTTTGAGCAACCTTGAGAGCTTTTGCACGAGAATTGAAGGGGATTTCGACTGGGATTGATTGGAGGTGAGTTCTATGGCCTAAATACATGATTTAATGGAAGAATTAACCTAGAAATTTATGGAAATTCATCGAAAAGGGAGAAAAGTTAGGGCTTGGTTTTTGGTATTTGAAAGTGGGGTTTGATGGGTCATTTGAACTCGGATTTGGGAGTTCTTGGCATGTATAGACTCCTGGCGAGATAAGGAATCCGATGATGTTAAATTTTTGAATTTTCGAGAAGTGGGCCCGGGGCTCGGGTTTTTCAAATTTTGTGATTTTCGTTGTTTTTCGATTCTTTTTCGATTGGGTTATGTTCCCTTAGCCTATTGTTACGTATTCGTTGTGGTTTTGATCAGATTCGACGCGCGAGGAGGTCGATTCGCGAGGCAAGGGCATAGCGAGCTAGGATTTTGGCCGGCTTGAGGTGAGTAATGATAGTAATTGATATCCTGAGGATTGGAAATCCCGGATTTGCACAACGTAGTGCTATATTGAGGTGAAACACGCGCTTAATGGCGAGCGCGAGGTTGTTTAATACTGGGGATTGCGACTTGGTTCGTCCCGTTTGATATTTTACCGCGTATTTGACTGGCTGATTTGTTTATCATCGTGATTTGGGCTTATTGCCATATTTTGGGCTTAATGCCGATTACTTGAATCCTTCGGGAATTGTTATCACTATTTCCCCACTATTTTGATACGTTATTTGAACTCAGTCCTAATTATTATACTGTTTTGCAAACTCAGCCGCTTTAATCAAATTTTGAGATTTTAATGATATTTCACTGTTGTTTGGGCTGAGAACTATTATTTTATTGATGCCCGAGGGGCTTATGATGTTTCTGGACTGAGTGAGGCTTTCAGGCCTTGAGCGTGATGTGAGGAGGCTTTCAGGCCTCGAGTGTATTGTGAGGAGGCTTTCAGGCCTCGAGTGTATTGTGAGGAGGCTTTCAGGCCTCGAGTGATATGCGAGGAGGCTTTCAGGCCTCGAGTGTGATGTGAGGAGGCTTTCAGGCCTAATGTTGATATAGCGCTTGGGCCGTAAGGGGCCCCTCCGGAGTCTGCACACCCACAGTGAGCGCGGGTACCCATGTGATTTGAGAGTGAGCCCGAGGGGCTGATACCATGCTATGTGACTGAGATTGAGCCCGAGGGGCTGTTACTGTACTGAGCGATTGATACTGGGCCCGAGGGGCAGTTTTACTATTACTATTCATTTACTATTTTACCTGATTTACCTGTCTTTAAGAAAATGAGACTTCATTTGACTTTTTACTGTTTTACTGCTTAAAGTGATTTACTGCCTGATATAGCATTGTCTTGTGCACTTATGTGTTTTCATGCCTTCAGTTATTATTTATTATTATTACTCACTGGGTCGGAGTACTCACATTACTCCCTGCACCATGTGTGCAAATTCAGGCATAACAGAGTCCGCTCCTGAGCACTGATATTCTTCACAGGCAGGCAGCGAGTTGGAGCTTCGAGGTAGCTGTTGACATCCGCAGCCCCTTGACTCCCCTATTTTATGTTATTCGGTTCCTTCAGACTATTGTATCAGATATTCTATTTCTTAGACTTATAGTAACTCTGTAGTAGCTCATGACCTGTGACACCCCGGTTTGGGCTGTGCCGGGATGATTTCCTTTGTTATTATCGTTGTTCCGTATTATTGACTATATTAAGCATGTGTTAGAATTGTTAGTGCTAATTAATTGCCTAAAAGCGGTGTTTGTGTGGTTCTGGCTGGCCTTGTCTTCACGAGAGGCGCCATCACGGCCGGGTTTGGGAATTGGGTCGTGACAGTTTTGAAAACATAAAACTAAATCCCATTATCCAGGAGGGTCCTAAAAACTTGAAACTAAATCCCATTATCCAGGAGGGTCCTAAAAACTTAAAACTAAATCCCATTATCCACGAGGGTCTTGAAAATTTGAAACTAAATCCCATTATCCAGGAGGGTCCTGAATACTTGAAACTAAATCCCATTATCCAGGAGGGTCCTGAAAACTTAAAACTAAATCCCACTATCCAGGAGGGTCCTGAAAACTTGAAACCAAACTTATCTGGGACGTGCTTTCGTTGTGAAGGATTCCTGCAGAGCGAACAAAATTTCCTGCCCCTGTTTCAATCAAAGAAAATCTTGTCAGTTTGAAAGTGTGGTGGTTAGTTTGTGGCATCCTTGCTGAAGGTGTCTGCTTTTGCCAATGCCATGCTTCATTCTGATTAGCTGCTTTGGGCTAGCAAAGAATTGTTTGACCTCCTGATCGAACCTTAACCACAAAACTCTGGATGACCCAAGTAGCTTACACTCGACTTATTGTTTGACACCTCTATCCTGCCAATTTTGAACCTTTATATTTCCTCAAAATCCACGAATCACTTGACCACTTGAACTCTCATTAACACGTTATTGCTCATTTTGAATCATTCCACTTGTGATGTGCTCTGGCTGAACATTGCTTTGTCCAATTAAAAGTCGGTAATAGGCTTTGAAATCCTTTCTTGCTTACTTAACAAGGCTAACATTGAAAAAGAATTAGAGAAGTAGACCTAAAAGAAACGAAGCAAAGTGACTTCGAGAATTAGGAATAAAAAGGAAATTTCGAACAAAGATAACTATTCAAAGAAAAAAAAAAGGAAAGGAGACTTATCTGAGTGAAGCAGCTGGCTCCAATCAGTCCAAACCATTCAACTAATCATATTTCGGTTCATTCCACGTCTTCATGCTTCAAAACCGGGATTTCCATAATCCAATCTCTCTGTAAAGTCACGAACCTCATTCGGCTTGTAGTGCCCCGAAGGGTTTTCACCAGCAAACCTCTCTCATTTGTTCATCTCTCAACTCCTTGTCGCCTTACGGTGCCCGCGAGGGTTTTCACCCATAAAACTCTCTCCTTTTGAATTTTCTCTCGGCTTTTCATCGCCCTACGGTGCCCGTGAGGGTTTTCACCAATAGGACTCTCTCATTTTATTTACCTTTCCTTGTGCCTATGAACAAAGTGTTACCCATGATGCGAATCATACCTCTAGCTTGGTTGACTTGGCACTTCTCAAAGATTGATTGGAAGGTCTTTCTTTGGACCCTAGTGTAGGCTTTTGGATGGGGTTAGAAAGAAAAGGAGGTCTGTAGGCTCAAAACAGCTTAAAATGAAAGGGTTCAGAATTACAACTTTTGGAATCAGATCTATTACAAAACCACAACTTCTGCCCCAGTTCCTTTGAATCTGGGGAATTTTAGATTTTTATTTTGATGAGACCAAACCGTTTAAGGCTGCCTACGTATCCTTAAAAGGAATCAAGTCGAACGTAGTTCACGGAATAAGAGTTGCTTTATTTTTGTTACTCTTTCTTTTGCTTTCTTCTTTTCTTTTCTCTTTTCTTTCTTTTGCTTTTTTTCTCTTTTTCTATATTTTTCTCTTCCTTTTTTTCTTTTTTTTTCTATTTCTAAACTCTACTTCTGATTCCAAAAGAGGGGCGTGAAAGAAAATAAATAAGGCTAAAAAAGGGTTAACCAAGGATAAAAGTATTTGGATAGCAGAATAAAATGTCTTTGTCATTCCAATCTTTGAAACATGCCAAATACAAATAACGCAATTGAATACAAACAAAGAAATCACACATAATACCTCTTGACTGCATCAGAATTGATAGCCATGTCTACACATTTGCCTTCTATATCTATTAAATACAAAGCACCATTGGGAAACACTGTTGTCACAATGAACGACCCCTGCCAGTTTGGGGCAAACTTGCCTTTAGCTTCAGCTTGATGTAGAATAATGTGTTTCAATACTTGCTGGCCCACTTTAAATTTCCATGGACACACCTTCTTGTTGTATGTTGTTCCCATTCTCTTCTAATACAATTGACCATGACATACTGCCGCCAATCTTTTCTCATCAATCAAACTCAACACCTCTAATCGAGTTTTGATCCACTCATCATCATCAATTTCAGCTTCAGCAACAATCCGAAGCGATGAAGTCTCAACTTCCGCAGGTATAACTGCCTCAGTTCCATATACCAGCAAATAAGGAGTTGCACCTACTGAAGTGCGAACAGTAGTGCGATAACCCAGTAAAGCAAAAGGAAACTTTTCATGCCATTGCCTAGAACCTTGCACCATCTTACGAAGTATCTTCTTTATGTTCTTGTTAGCCGCCTCAACAGCTCCATTTGCCTTGGGGTGATAAGGAGTGGAATTTCGATGCATAATCTTGAACTGTTGGCATACCTCTTTCATCAGATAACTGTTGAGATTAGCACATTGTCTGTGATGATTACCTTTGGGATTTCGAACCGGCAAATGATATTTGAATGAACAAAATCCACCATTTCCTTCTTGGTCACAGATTTGAAAGTTACAGCTTCGACCAACTTGGTGAAATAATCAATGGCCACCAGAATAATCCTATGCCCGTTCGATGCTGCTGGCTCATTTGGTCCAATGACATCCATGCCCCAAGCAACAATGGGCCAAGGTGCAGACATTGTGTGCAACTCAGATGGCGGAGAATGAATCAGATCACCCTGCACCTGGTATTGATGACATTTGCGTACAATGCTGAAGCAATCTCATTCCATAGTGAGCCAATAATAACCTACTCGAAAAATTTTCTTTGCCAAGACATATCCGCTCATATGCGGCCCGCAAACTCCGGAATGCACTTCGGCCATGATAGTCGAAGCTTGTTTAGCATCTATGCACCTCAGTAGTGCAAGATCTGGAGTTCTCTTGTACAAAATTCCCCCGCTCAAGAAAAATCCACTAGCCATACGTCGAATGGTTCTCCTTTGATCACCTGTGGCCTATATCGAATATACCCCCAACTTGATGTACTTCTTGATATCATGGAACCAAGGTTCACCATCAAGTTCCTCTTCAACCACATTACAATAGGCATGCTGATCACGAACTTGGATATGCAAAGGGTCAACAAAAGTCTTATCCGGATGGTGTAACATTGATGCTAGAGTAGCCAAGGCATCTGCAACCTCATTATGGATCCTAGGAATATGCCTGAATTCTATTGATCTGAATCATTGACAAAGATCATGTAGACATTGTCGATATGGTATGAGCTTCAGATCCGGAGTCTCCCATTCTCCCTGAATCTGGTGAACCAACAGATCTGAATCTCTTAAAACCAATACTTCCTGAACTCCCATGTCTACAGCTAACCTCAAACCCAGAATGCGTGCCTCGTACTCAACCATGTTGTTGGTGCAGTAAAATCGAAGATGAGCTGTTATGGGGTAGTGATGCCTTGTTTCAGAACTGAATAAGCCCCTATTCCGACACCTTTCATGATAGCGGCTCTATAAAAGAAGAGTTTCCATCCTGGCTTTTCATCCTGGTCAACCTCGTCAATATGCATCACTTCTTCATCAGGAAAATAAGTCTTTAATGGCTCAGACTCTTCATCCACCGGGTTCTCGGCCAAGTGATCGGCCAAGTCGTGGGCTTTCATCGCGGTCCGAGTCACATAGATGATGTCAAACTCTATGAGTAAAATCTGCCACTTTGCAAGTCTTCCTGTGGGCATAGACTTCTGAAAGATATACTTTAGAGGATCCTACCACTTTAGATATACTGTGAGTCACATAGATATACTGTGAGTCACTTTAGATATACTGTGAGTCACATAGATCAACTTTTGTGCCACCCAAGTCAGGACGCAACATGTTTCAAGAAGAGTATGCTTAACCTCGTAAGAAGTGAACTTCTTGCTGAGATAATAAATGGCTTGCTCGTTCTTGCCAGTGATGTCGTGTTGGCCCAACACACGACCAAACGAATTATACATGACCGTCAAATAGAGAATTAAAGGTCTCCCAGGCTCCGGCCGAACCAGCACAGGTGGGTTTAACAGGTACCTCTTGATTTTATCAAATGCCTCCTGAAACTCATCAGTCCATTTGACCATGACATCCTTCTTCAGCAACTTAAAGATGGGCTCACACGTTGTCATGAGTTGAGCAATAAACATGATGATGTAGTTTAACCGTCCGAGCAAACTCATCACCTCAGTTTTATTCATTGTATTGGCAATTCTTGGATGGCTTTGATCTTTGACAGATCCAGCTCAATACCTCATCGATTGACTATGAATCCCAATAGTTTTCCAGACGGGACACCAAATGCACATTTTGCAGGGTTGAGCTTGAGGTTGTACCTATGGAGACTTTGGAAGAACTTCCTCAAATCTTCGACATGGTCGTACTGCTTTCTTGACTTAATGATCACATAATCAACATAAACCTCAATCTCTTTGTGTATCATGTCATAAAATATGATAGTCATTGTCCTCATGTAAGTTGCCCTAGCGTTCTTCAAGCAAAATGGCATTACCCGGTAGCAATATGTTCCCCATGGTGTGATGAACGCTGTCTTTTCTGTATCTTCCTCATCCATCAGGATCTGGTGATATCCTGCATAGCAATCCATAAAAGACCCGAACTCATGCTTGGCACAATTATCAATCAGAATGTGGATATTCAGCTGTTTACCTTGAAAATGGTTACAATTCGATTTAATTTTGTGGTTCTAAAAATACGTGATATGTTTTATGCTAGTTGTTACGCAATAGATGCTAAGTACGAGACTAGAAAATAAGATAAGGACTTGGATATAATATGTTCTAGCAAACCGAGCGGCTGAGAATCGGAGCCTCGAGCCTGGCTATACGGGGCCTCGAGGTCGAGCTCGATGCTGAGTTATGAATGGCCGATGGAGGAATAACAGTACTGAGAGCTTTGATGAGGGCTCTTTATGGTTAACAATGAGCAATGAAAGAAGAACAATAAATAGAACACAATGAATAAAAGCAATAAATGTAAGTAATGAAACCAAGAGAATATGTTTAAGTTAGAGAGCAGAGAATGTTATTGTATTGAATGTTACGAGTTATATCTTGTCTATTATGTCTCCTTTAACAAAATGACAAGGATCCCCTTTATATTTGGAGGGAAATCCCAACATAGTACATGAGTAATTATTACAAAGAAGTATAGCTGGCACAGCTATTTACTAGTCTGGCACTGACTAATGTTTCCCTTGCAGGTTTTGTCAACTTTAGTTCATATGCCTTGGGAACTTCCCGCTTTCTCATGATAATCGTCGATTTGTACTATCTCGAGGTCGAACATTAGGAACCCTCGGGGGTCAAACCCCGAACCCAACCTCGAGCCTTCTGGGACGGTCTTCACGAGGTGCCTTAGTGATCAAAAATTCGGACCTTCCGATTTTTACCATATACAGATAGTCCCCGCGTTTCTTAGATTAAAATGATAAGAAACGGTTTTGACACCGATCTCCTCGAGCCTTGTGATGACGCCATGCTTGAGACTACAAGCACGTAATTTTTGCCCAATGTGAAGTACTTCTACAAATTAAAAAAATTGATTTTTCCCAAATTGTTTGCAATTTTATAGGATTTTTGTAGAATTTTGTTAGTTGTTTGAATTTTTGTGCACGTCTAATCCTGTTAAAATCATGAAAAAATGTCAAAAATATCATGCATTACATTTAGACTTTTGTGTTTGTATCTTAGGATTAATTAGTTAATTAATTGCTTTATTAAAATAAAAATTAAAAAATAAAATATCTTTCATTTTACATTGTTAGACTTTAATGCTAATTTAGTAATTTTATTTTCTTTAATTTAGGATCAACTAATTTTGTAAATGTCATAATCAGAAAATTAGCTTAATTTTGCAAACTAGATTAACTTAAGATTTAATTTAGGATTTTAATTAATTAAATAAAGAAAAAGAAAACAAAAGAAAAAAGAAAATTGGGAAAAAGGGCTTGTTTTAAACCTGAAATTGGGCCAATTTGTAACCAAGTCAGCCCAAACCCAAACCCTATACCCTTCTACCCGGTCCAGCCCCAACCTTTACCAAACGACGTAGTTTAGCTACGCTCAAACCCAACCGTTGATCCAATCCAATCCAACGGACATTAACTCAACACTTGCTTACTTTACGACTGTCCGAACTTGGACTCTTCCCCCCCCCCCTCCAGAACCCCTCTCATTTCACTCCCCATCTCTAAGCTACCAAACCCTAGCCGCCCCGAAATGCTCCCACCCCATTAGCCGGCGGCGACCCCATGAACACTTCTAAATCTACCCAAATCCACACCCCATGCTGCTCATTCCCACTTCGCCACTATGCCACCATTAATCTTCCAAAAAACCAAACAGAGTGCTTCCAATTCAAATCTAGGAATTCCAGAAAAAGCCCTAATTTCTCTTCTCCGATTTCCTCACAAAATCCGACTCGCTTTGACTGAAATCTTACGTTAATAGATTGCTCTCAACAAGAGCAATCAATAACGATAGTTTTTAGTCATTCTGAGATCATCGGATTTGGGACGACTCGCCGGATTCCGGTCAAAATTCATTGGTTCTATCCGTCCACCGGAGTTCATCATCGTTATTTCTTCTGGGTTAAGTTGGGGTAAGGTCTCTTTCTGTTTTTCCTTCATCACTATCTTCACGTTTAGCTTGCATGGTTCCAACTTTAAATTAATCTCAGTATTTGTGTTCATGTTACTAGAATTTGCTAAGTCCTCATCTCAGTAGTCCATTTAATAAGTTTTGACAACTTTTCCCTTGATGAGACTCGTTTTGGTGATAGATTTGTTGATGATTTCTGATTCGGTTCATGTTAAATGAATTTAGGGTTAGTCTAAGGTTTAATTGCATAATGATTTGTTCCTTTGATCTTTGTTTTGTTTTGATTCTGGGCTTGTGTTGTTAGTCCTGATTTGGGAATAAACAAGAACCTATGGGGGTTAATTGAATAATAAGGAAACTTAAGGGGGGTCATGGGAAGGGTATGAAATGAGAATTTCAGATAAGGCCAATGAAAGAAGGGTCTAGAATAGGGGCAGCTGGCCTCATTTGGTTAGCACAAAGTGCAGAAGCCAATGAGGGATAGCTAGCTGTCCAAGTTTGTTAGAAAGATGCCTTGTGGCTGAAGGGATAATTCCATGATTCTGTTTTTCCGCACATGGCATTTTAGGCCTATAAAGAGTACCCTCTCTTCACTCATTTGGATACACGCTGATAGAGATTTTCATACCCTAAAAAAGACTCAAAAGTTTTCTGCACTGTTTCATTGAGAGTAGTCTGTTTTCTTCTGATTTTCTTTAGCTAGATTTCTGGATTTCTTGGTTGAATATGGACTAAATCAAAGTTGTGTATTGCTGATTATTTGCTGCCTTCCTCACTCATTTGCTTTGCTGAATTCCTTACTTCACTTCACTTTGTTCCTTGTATCCAGGTACCTCTATGAACTTTGAGTGGCGAAGTGAAGCTTAAAGCATGTATTAGTTTTTAATGTTATAAAGTTGGGTGTTCAAATGTTGAAATCCGAGTTTTATCTTCATGTATGCTATTTTCAAGTCATCTAGTTCATCATTTCTTTTTTAGTGCTTAAATACTCTGAATATGATGTGCTAGTATATGACTTACCCATTTGTATGGATATTCAGATTAGTATAGCTATTCTATGTGAGGTTTGACAGTCTCAAAAATGGTTAATAGCCTTTCAGTTCATTTGGTCTTTATCTGAGAATGCTAGATATGTACCGGATATGTCCAAAGTAGGTCATGTTTGATTATTAGGTGTACTTAGTTGAAATATTGCGCATTTAAGCATTGTTCAAGTGATTGTATGTTTAAGGTGATTCATGAATAAGTTTAGGGTTTAATCTTTCATTGTTAATGGCATGTTAATAGGGTAAACTCATGATATGGTTTTATTAGCCTTCAATCTTTCCAAAAATTTTGTATTATTTTTGTGCATGTGATTTTAAGGAAGTTAAGTCTCAAATGGGCCTTACTATCAAAGGCTCTCATGCTGGGAGCAATTGGGCCTATTTCTGGCACAGATGAAACCGTTTGTTTGTAACCAGAGTCAATGGGTTTTGGTTCTTGATTTCTTCAACTTTTGGGTTTAATTACGAAACAAAATGTCTTCAGCATTCTTTTACTCATTAAGTTTTCTTATTCAGATAATAAAACGGGGTCAACGTTGAGTACTTCATCGAAGCTGGGCCTGGTTTGGCCCAATCAAGCTGCCCAGCCAAATCAGGCAAGCTTGANTGATCAAAACGACCGTGCTAAAACCACGGAACACAGGAATGCCTAACACCTTCTCCCGGGTTAACAGAATTCCTTACCCGGATTTTTGTGTTTTGCGGACTGTAATAGAGTCAATCTTCCTCGATTCGGGATTTTAAACTAGTGACTTGGGACACCATAAATTATCCCAAGTGGCGAATCTGAATTTAATATAAATAATCCCCTTCCGATTATCACTTAAATTGGAGAAAACTCCCCTATACCCCTTCCGGGGTAGAAAAAGGAGGTGTGACAACTCTGGCGACTCTGCTGGGGACAAGAATCCAAAATCTCTGGTTCAGTGTTCAAGAATTCGAGCTTTTTAATATGATTTTTTCTTGGCTTTGTTTATTGTTAATATTAGTGTATTTTGTGAACCTAGTGTGCTAATTGCTGTTTATTTACCATTTCGATATTATTTGAATTGTATTAAAATGCCTTCTTACGCCACCCTTCTGAGTCTTCTAAAATATGGTGCACATGTACGCGTGGCCCAATTTTTGATAGAAGTCATACCAAATAGATCAAGGCTTGGGTCAGCAACAAGGCCGGGTAGACTTTCGTGCTCCCGGTACGTTGCCCCCACCTCGGCTCGAGCTGTCCGCTCGGGTAAGCCAGGTCTAGAACACAACCCCAGGTTTAAACCTGGAATAACATAACCTCATGCCGAATCCCTAGTAGGAACATTTGTTTGCATCACGTGCATTTGACTTAGGGGACTCAAAATAGGGGTTGGGTCCGTCTAGGACAGGTATACCCAAAATAACAGACCATCCTGATGCATCTTACGTGCTATGTGAACATTTATTTGTTTCGGCCTACATGCTGACCGGCTAGGGAAAGAAAATCAGGGAAAAAACCAAGAGTGATGTAGGAAGGAAATAAAACCCGGTCCTGAAAAACTCGGTATTTAAAAATGTCCCGAACTCTGTCGAAATTTCTTCAAAAAGAAAAAAAGAAGAGGGGTTTGAAAAACAAAAATAGAAAAAGAGTTATTTCAAAACGAGTCATTCATGTTTTTTAAATTATGTCAAAACTGACCGAACTATGCAGGTCTCATTCTCACCGGATGTGGGATATGTAGGCAACCTACATAGGGTTCGGCCTCTTTTTGCAAAATTAACCAAATAAAATAAAGCGTAGATAGGTCTCTAGTCAAAAGAATAAGCCGACCCAGCTTCGGTTATGTCTTAAGCTGTTCTCGACGAGATAGCCTTAGAATATTTTTCAGTTGTCGAAGGACTATTTTCATAGAGAACGAACAAGTCTGTCAGTGAGGGGTTGTTTTCCCTAAAGTGTCTTCCACCGGCCTCAAAATTTACTTGGAATTGTGAAGGGGCCACATTTACAAAAACAACCACTTTTGTGTAGAGGGGAAAAAGGTCATTTTTCCTTTGATTTTTATTATTTATTCCTTTGGGAGTCAAGAGCTGTTTTCGCAAAAAAGGACCATGGGAGTCAACCCTAACCTTAACCATCCACAGGTACCAAGATGAACATTGTCCAGAACCCGGAACTACTGGTCATAGAACAAGCCCAGTTGCAGTTGCGTATGTGGTGGTATGATTTGGATAAATATAATCATGATTGGGTGAAAGAGCAGTGGGTGCCCTTACGGATCTTTTGGAAATCAAACCACGGGAGGATTTAATCAAAGCCTTGGTAACCTTTTGGGATCCTGTGCACAATGTCTTTCGTTTCTCGGATTTCGAGCTCACCCCTACTTTAGAGGAATTAGCTGGATACATTCACTTTGGTCGGGACTTGAAAAAACAATAGGTGATATTCCCAAGGTCCCCCTCTGTGCACAAATTCTTTGATCTTCTTAATATCAGCAAGAAAATGAAGAAGGCTCATGTGAACAAAGGAAGTTGTTCGTTTCATTATTTGTATTCCAAATTTGGGCATTCAGTCCGATTCGAAACACACAAAAAGGGATTGAACAACAAACATGACAAAAGCATTTGGCAAAATCATCGTAGGTTCGCTTTCATAGTGGCGTTCTTGGGAATCATACTCTTTCTGAATGCAGAGGGGACGATAGATACCCGCATGGCCAGAGTTGCACAAATCCTCACTACAAAGAAAGATCACACACTTGCTCCTTTAGTGTTGGCAGACATTTATCGGACATTGACATTGTCTAGATCCGGGGCTCAATTCTTTGAAGGCTATAATGTTCTTCTACAAATGTGGTTGATCGAGCATCTCCGCCATCACCCCAAATTCATGAGCTATGGTTCAAGCAAAGATAACTTCATCAAAAGTTACGAGGAAAGGGTGAAAGACTACAATGCTCCAGAAGGGTTTGAAGCTTGGATCTCCCACTCTAAAAGCAAGTCAGGTCGAGTGGACTATCGGATGGCTTCCGATGACGGAAATCATACATATGACGGCTATAAAGGGTACCTAATGTTGATGGGTTTGAGGAGTGTTCAGCCATACGCCTCGCAGAGGGTCTTAAGGCAGTTAGGGAGATATCGGGTGGTGCGCAAAGATGAAGATCTAACCACCCAGGTCATTGAGCTACATCTAGAAGCTACATTGCCCGAAGCTTTAGTCCAGCAGGATTGGAACGGTTGCCGATATTTGAAAAATGGCACCCACGTACTAGATGTTGCAAAAGGGGAAGTGGATCCGGATTATGCAGTGTGGTTTGAAAGAATGTCTTGTGCAAGTAATAAGCCAGAGCCCGGACCAGAGCCCGAGAGACCAGCAAAGAGACCGCATGTTCAGGCTTTTAATTACAAAGTCAGGGAAAGTTTGGCCTAGGGAGAGAAGGAGAAAAAGTATCATACCGCCATTCACACTCTGGAAGAGAAATTGAGAAACGTTGAGTTCAATAATGATCTACAAATGCAAGAAGCTGAAGGAGAAAGAAGAAGGTTGGTACAGGAAAATGAGGCCCTCCGAGCTCAAATTCAGAGGATGAAGATCGCCGCTGAAAATCCGGCCAGAAGCAGACAAGATGAGAAACTCATAAATAGTCTTAGACGGAAGGTGTGTGATTAATGGGCTGACTTGGAAAAGGCCGAAGAGGAATTGGTTAAGACCCGAGCAAGGTTGGCACCAAATGCTGAAGGGCGGGCAAAGTTTGTTCAACGGCTGAAGGAAAGATATGACAAATAGGTCAGGGTGCTAATGAAGAAGCTGACTACCCTAGAAAATGAGATGGCCCAGCAAGCGAAGAACTTCAAGTCAGAAAGGGAGCATTGCTATGCACTGATTGGCCAACTGGAGGAAAGCATCAACAGTTACAGGATCAAAACAATGCGGATACCTAAGTGCTGGAGGCTCGGGCACAACAAATAGGGCGTTTGCTTCAGGAGAAAGGTGTCATCAGAATGAGGGTTAAGGAAATAGCCGACTATGTTGTGATGAAATGTCAAGAGTGCGAAGACATGACTAGGTCGATGTTTTTTGCTTCTGTGATGACATTCGTTCGCCAAGTAATGACCGACTTGGATCGTCTTCAGCAGGATATTGCACAAAGGCCCGCGCAAAGACCGGATGATGTTCCACAGGCTCCCAGGGCACCGGTGGAAGCTCTTATGTACTCCTGACTTTCTGTTGGTTTCAGTCTGTAGTTGAGTCTATTAGTCTTTAATGTCTAGTCTGTATTTCTTATTCGGAGTCTGTATGTCAGAGTCATTGTAACAGAAAGTCCAAAATGATTTAATTTTAATGAAATATTAAAAACCCTAAAAATTTTCTTTCTTTTATTTCACATTTATCCCCTGAACCACATTTATCCTATAGGATTCGATCATAACCCTAAAATGGAAGGAGAGGAAAGAAACTGAGTGAGAAGTGAGAGTGGCAAAACAAGAGAGGAAAAGAAAATGCAAGATTAAAAAGAGGAGCAACAAGAACCAAGCAAAGAAAGGCAGGAATGAAAAGGAAAGAGAGAAGAAAAGTGCAAAGTGAAAAGAGTTAGTTAAGCCGAGATGAAGCATGCAATCGTTCAAATGCATAATAGAAGCTGTTAACTGTTTAGGTGCATTGCATCCCAAACGTGCGGTTGCCTATCTGTTAAACTCTTAAACACTAACAAGTTTGCTGTTGTTATTGAGAACAGGAAGGTGGTTAGTTTGTTTGGCACTCTGGCAAGTCACCCGTATAACACCAGGTCTAAACACAAGGCGAACATGGCTGGCAAAGAATTGGACTCGAGTGTTACTGACCCGCCAAGGGAGGTAGAGGAGTCTGAGCCCAGTTTGAAAGAAGAGTTACATAAGCCAAAACACCAGATGGCTGAGATGTACCAGGCATGGATGAAAGGGCATCCTCCACCATCATACCCCGCCAACCCTGCTTTTGTCCTACCTCTAACTCAATCTCAAGAACCCCCCGTCATTGATCTATCCCCACAACATGCCAGAAGCTTCAACCCTAATCACCACTATCCGGGCTCTTCTTCCAAAACTGTCCAAGCTCCATTAGCCAAATCAACCGCATACCCTCCTCCACCGGCTACCCCTGTTTTCGTAGCACCTTCACCAGCTACCCTCCACCGATCTTCCAGTGAGCCGGCACTCCAAGCCCAAGATAACCAGTACTACGCCCCGGAGCCCACCTTCAAAGTCCCGGATCACTACTCCTACACCCCTCATTTTGACCTCCCTGTCGAGACTGAGAAATTACCCAAAAACCCGGAACAGGAGGAGATGTTTAGGAAGGTGAGAAGCCTGGAACACTCGCTCTGAAATATGCAGGGGTTGGGAGGTCAAGTGAGTGTAGCCTACAAATATAATCACCTTCTCAGATGATGAGTTGCCTTTGGAAGGTACAGAACATAATCGGGCTCTTTATCTCATAGTGAAATGCGAAGATTTTGTGGTCACACGGGTGCTAGTTGACAATGGTTCCAGTGCAAACATTTGCCCGCTCTCCACTCTGCACAAGTTGAACATTGATACTAAAAGGATCCACAAGAACAGTATATGTGTCCGAGGTGTCGATGGAGGGGGAAAAGATTCTGTTGGTGATATAGTGCTCGAACTGACAATAGGACCAGTTGAATTTACCATGGAATTCCAGGTACTAGATGTGGTCGTTTCTTACAATCTACTGTTGGGCAGGCCCTAGATACATGTTGCCAAAGCAGTCCCTTCTTCCCTGCACCAGATGGTGAAGTTCGAGTGGGACAGCCATGAGATTGTCGTGCATGGTGATGAGAACCTGAGTGCTTACATTGATACCTCCGTCCCGTTTATTAAGGCCGAAGATGATAAGGGGCCTTGGGTCTACCAAGTTTCTGAAGTAGTGCCAGTTGAGAAGGTTCCAAAGGGGGAATGTATTCTAGGTCCAAAGTTAGCCTCCGCATCTGTCCTGGTGGCATCTGAAATGCTGAGGAATGGTTTTGTGCCGGGCAAAGGTCTGGGCGCATCTTTACAAGGTATCGTGCAGCCAGTGTCTCTACCTAAAAACTTGGGTACGTTTGGTCTAGGATTCAAACCCACAGGGGAAGATGTGTTTAGGGCTAAAAGGTCGAAAAAGAAGGCATGGGCACTCCCGAAGCCTATCCCACGCCTCTCCTGGTCCTTTGTCAAGCTAGGGATCGTGAAGCGCCCAGTGTCAGCAGTCCCAAATCCTATGGTTGACGTTGATGAAGAATTAATTGAAAGGTTCCAGAGGTTATTTGATGAGGTGAACATGGTGGAAATTGGAGAAGGTTCTAGCAAAGCGGATGTGCAGTTCGTCGGGTCGGAAGTGAAGCTTAACAATTGGAAGGCTACTCCTCTCCCTACTCGGAAGGAGTTTTGGTAGTTTGCTTTGTTTTCCTTTCTGTTATCTGGGTTATTCCAGGGTCGTAATCCAGATTTTTAATTTTTTTGCTTGTTTTGATGTACAAACCCTTCAATCCTTTATTTTCAGTGAAATGCAATTCCCCTTTTTCATTACTCCTGATAGTGTTGTTTTTGTTTTTTCCTCGTACAATTCTTTTTATGCTGGTTTTAATGACATGACATGCATGAGGAATTTTTGGCCAAGTCTTAAAAGTCAATCTGACTCTGAAATAATATTCCAAGAAGTAGAGTGTGATGATGAAACAGAATACGATGAGGAGGTGGCATTTGAGGAAATTAGTAAAGAACTAAATCACTTTGAACAGAAACCCAAGCCTAATTTAAATGAAACTGAAGTAATCAATTTAGGAGATCCAGATAATGTCAGAGAAACCAAGATAAGTGTACACGCTGAAACACAAATCAAGGAAGAAATAATCAAAGCATTGTTGGAATATAAAGATATTATTGCATGGTCGTATAATGACATGCCGGGTTTGAGTACTGACTTGCTAGTTCACAAATTTCCAACCGATCCAGCTTTCCCTCCCGTCAAGCGGAAGTTAAGAAAGTTCAGAACTGACATGAGTGTGACGATCAAAGAAGAAGTCACAAAGCAGCTTGATGCGAAGGTCATTCGAGTCACACAGTATCTCACTTGGTTGGCTAATATTGTGCCTGTGCCAAAGAACGATGGTAAGACCAGAGTATGCGTTGATTACCGTGATCTCAACAAAGCAAATCCGAAGGATAACTTCCCATTGCCAAATATCCATATTTTGATCGATAAAAGTGCCAATCATGAGATTGGGTCATTTGTGGATTGCTATGCGGGATATCATTAGATCTTAATGGATGAGGAAGATGCGGAAAAGACGGCATCCATCACGCCGTGGGGAACATATTGCTACCGGGTCATGCCATTTGGTTTGAAAAATTATGGGGCAACTTACATGAGGGCAATGACTACCATATTCCATGACATGATACACAAGGAGATTGAGGTCTACGTAGATGATGTGATCATAAAGTCCAGGAAGCAGTCAGACCATGTCGGGGACTTGAGAAAGTTTTTCCAGAGGCTCCGTAGGTACAATCTTATGCTCAACCCTGCAAAATGTGCATTTGGTGTTCCATCGAGGAAGCTGTTAGGGTTCATAGTCAGTCGGCGAGGTATCGAGTTGGATCCATCAAAGATTAAGGCCATCCAGGAATTACCACCGCCAAAGAACAAGACTGAGGTGATGAGTTTGCTAGGGAGGTTGAACTACATTAGCAGGTTTATCGCTCAACTCACGACAATCTGTGAGCCCATCTTTAAGTTGCTCAAGAAAGATGCCGCGGTTAACTGGACTGATGAGTGTCAAGAAGCATTCGACAAGATCAAGAGGTACTTGTCAAACCCACATGTGCTAGTCCCGGTGGAACCCGGGAGGCCTTTGATTATTTATTTGACAGTCCTGGATTTTTTAATTCGTTGGCTGTGTGTTGGCAACATGATATCACTGGCAAGAAGGAGCAGGCTATTTATTATCTCAGCAAGAAGTTCACTTCTTATGAGGTCAAGTATACTCTCCTTAAGAAGACATGTTGCGCCTTGACTTGGGTGGCACAAAAGTTGAAGCATTATCTGTCGTCCTACACTACTTACCTCATTTCTCGTATGGATCCTCTAATGTGTATCTTTTAGAAGCCTATGCCCACAGGAAGACTTGCAAAGTGGCAAATTTTGCTCACAGAGTTTGACATCGTCTATGTGACTTCGGACTGCGATGAAAGCCCAAGCTTTGGCTGATCACTTGGCCGAGAACCCCGGTGGATGAAGAATATGAGCGTTTGAAGACTTACTTTCCTGATGAAGTGGTGATGCATATGGACGAGGCTGAGCAGGATGAAAAGCCAGGTTGGAAACTTTTCTTCGATGGGGCCGCTAACATGAAAGGTGCTGGAAAAGGAGCTGTGCTCAATTTCTGAAACAGGGACCACTACCCTGTCACAACCCAGCTTCGTTTCTATTGTACCAACAACATGGCTGAGTAGAGGCGTGCATTTTGGGTTTAAGTTAGCTGTAGACATGGGAGTCCAGGAAGTATTGGTTTTGGGGGACTCAGATCTGTTGGTGCACCAGATTCAAGGAGAATGGGAGACTCGAGATTTGAAACTCATACCGTATCGACAATGTCTGCAGAACCTTTGTCAATGATTCAGATCCATAGAGTTCAGGCATATTCCTAGGATCCATAATGAGGTTGCTGACGCCTTGGCCACTCTGGCGTCAATGTTACATCATCCAAATAAGGCTTATGTTGACCCTTTGCATATTCAAGTTCGTGATCATCATGCTTATTGTAACATGGTGGAAGAGGAACTTGATAGTGAACCTTGTTTCCACGATATCATGGAGTATATCAAGTCGGGGGTATATCCGGTGCAGGCCACAGGAGATCAAAAGAGAACAATTCAGACGTTTGGCCCGTGGATTTTTCTTAAGTGGAGGAATTCTGTACAAGAGAACTCTAGATCTTGGATTGCTGAGGTGCATAGATGCTAAACGAGCCACGACTATCATGACCGAAGTGCATTCCGAAGTTTGTTGGCCGGATATGAGTGGACATGTTTTGGCAAAGAAAATACTTCGAGCAGGGTATTATTGGCTCACCATGGAACGAGATTGCATCAGCTTTGTCCGCAAGTGTCATCAATGCTAGGTACACGGTGACTTGATTCATTCTCCATCATCGGAGTTGCATACAATGTCCGCACCTTGGCCCTTTGTTACTTGGGGCATGGATGTTATTGGAACAATTGAGCCGGCAGCATCGAACGGGCATAGGTTTATTCTGGTGACAATTGATTATTTCACTAAGTCGGTCGAAGCTGTAACTTTCAAGTCAATGACCAATAAAGCAGTGGTGAATTTTGTCCATTCAAATCTCATCTGCCGGTTCGGAATCCCCAAGGTAATCATTACAGATAATGCTGCGAATCTCAACAGCCTTCTGATGAAAGAGGTATGCCAACAGTTCAAGATTATGCACCGAAATTCCACCCCATATTGCCCCAAGGCAAATGGAGCTATTGAAGCAGCCAATAAGAACATAAAGAAGATACTTCGAAAGATGGCGCAAGGTTATAGGCAGTGGCATGAGAAGTTGCCTTTTGCTTTGCTGGGTTATCGCACTATTGTTTGCACTTCAGTGGGTGCAATTCCTTATTCGTTGGTATATGGGATTGAAGCAGTTATACCCGCGGAGGTTGAGATTCCATCCCTTCGGATTATAGCTGAAGCTGAAATTGATAATGATGAATGGGTCAGAACCCGATTGGAACAGTTAAGTCTGATTGATGAGAAAAGACTGGCGGCGGTATGTCACAGACAGTTGTATCAAAAGAGAATGGCAAGAGCATACAACAAGAAGGTGCGTCCTCAAAAATTTGAAGTGGGACACCAGGTATTGAAACGCATCCTGTCACATCAACCTGAAGCTAAAGGTAAGTTCGCCCCCAATCTGGCAGGGGCCGTTCATTGTAACGAGAGTGTTGCCCAATAGTGCTTTGTATTTAACATATATAGAAGGCAAATGTGTAAATATGACTGTTAATTCTGATGCAGTCAAGAGATATTATGTATGATTTTTTTGGTTTGTCGTCAATTGTGTTGTTCGTATTTGGAATTTTTCAAAGATTGGAATGATGAAGGAATTTTATTCTGCTACCCAAACACTTTATCCTTTGCTATCCTTTTGAGCCTTATTTATTTTCTTTCATACCCTCCTTTGGAATCCGTAGTAGGGTTTAAAGATAGAGAAAAGGAAGAAAAGAAGGAAAAAGAGAAAGAGAAAGGAAAAGGAAAAGATGAAAAAGAAAAAAAAAGAAAAGAAAAAATAAAGAAAGAAAGAAGAAGAAGAAAGGAAAAAAAAAAGAAAAGAGAAAAGAAAAGGGAAGAAAAGAAAAAGCAAAAGAAAAAGTAACAAAAACCAAACAATTTCTATGTCTTGAACCACGTTCGACTTGATTCCTTTTAAGGATACGTAGGCAGCCTCACAATTCGGTCCCATCAAAGAAAAATTCAAAATTCCCCAGGTAAAGAAACTGGGGCAGAAGGTGTGGTTTTTGTGAGAGATCTGATTCCAAAAGTTGTAACTCAAAGCCCTTTTAAGTTGTTTTGAGCTTTTAAGATATCCTTTCTTTCTAACCCTATCCAAAAGCCTATATTAGGGTCCAAAGAAAGACCTTCCGATCAATCTTTGAATGCCAACTCAAGCGAGTTAGAGGTATGATTGACATCAGGGGCAACACTCCGTTCAACACAAGGAAAAATGAATAAATGAGAGAGTCTTATTGGTGAAAATCCTCACGGGCACCGTAAGGCGACGGAAAGCTGAAAGAAAACTAAAATGAGAGTCTTATTGGTGAAAACCCTCGCGGGCACCATAAGGCGATAGTGAATCGAGAGAAAAATAAATGAGAGAGGTTTGTTGGTGAAAACCCGTCAGGGCACTACGAGCCGGATGAGGCTCGTGACTTTGAAGAGAGATTGGATTATGGAAAAATCCCAGTTTNGTAGTATGAAGATGGGGCACAAAATGAAATATGATCAGGTGAATGGTCTAGGCTGATTAATCCAAAATGCATGTCATGATCATTGGTGTCAGCCGCTTCGCTCAGATAAGTCTCTTTTCCCTTTCTTCCTCAAACAGTCATCATGTTTCAAATTTTCTTCTTTATTCCTAACTCTCAAAGTCACTTCATTTCATTTTCTTTTGGGTCTACTTCTCTAAGTCTTTTCCAATGTTAGCTTTGTTAAGAAAGCAAGAAAGGATTTCAAAGCTTACTACCAACTTTCAATTGCACAAAGCAAACCGCGGCCAAAGCATACCAGAAATAGCATGATGCAAAATGGAAAATAAGGTGTTAGTGGAAGTTCAAGTGGTCAAGTGGTTTCGTGAACTTTGGGGAAAATACAGAGGTTCAAAGTGGAAGGACAGAAATGTAAAACAACAGGATGAGTATGGGGACTCGGGTCATTCAGGGCTTGTGGTTGAGGTGCAATCAGAAGGTCAAACCATTCTTTGCCAGTCCAAGGCAGCTGATCGGAACAAAGCATGGTAGGGGAAAGGCCTCCTTCAACAAGAATGCCGCAAACTAACCACCACATTTTCAAACTGATAAGATTTTCTTTGATCGAAACAGGAGCAGGAAATTTCGTTTGTTCCGGAGGAACCCTCCGTGAGGAAAGCATGTGCCAGACATTTTCGGCCGTAAATCTTCAGGACCCTCCTGGATAATAGGATTTAATTTATAGTTCTCAGGACCCTTCTGGAGAATGGGATTTAGTTAAGTTTTAACACCTTCATAGATAATAAGATTTAGCGTAAGTTTTACCTTTAGGAAATAGAATTTAGCTTTGAAGTTTTCACTCTTAAGATGAGATTTAATTTTAAGTTTTCAGGACCCTCCTGGATAATGGGATTTAATTTAAAATTTTCAGGACCCTCCTGGATAATGGGATTTGATTTAAAATTTTCAGGGCCCTCCTGGATAATGGGAGTTAATGTTAAAGTTCTCAGGACACTCCTGGATAATGGGATTTAGTTAGGTTTTTAAGACCTTCATCGAAGAAGATTTAGCGTAAGGCTTACCTTTAGAAAATAGAATTTATCATTGATGTTTTCACTCCTAAGATGAGATTTAATTTTAATTTTCAGGGCCTTCCTAGATAATGGGATTTAGCTTTTAAATTCTTAGACCTCTTTTGGGTAACATGATTCGATTAACACTCACAGATGTTCCCAGTACCAAACAGGGGCAGAAAAGTTTCTTTTGTTTTGTCTGTTTTGTTGTGATGGCAGGCGCCCACCTGGAAAAGAAGGGAATACATTTCAAGTTTAAGCATCAGGCGCCAACCTGGAAAAAAAGGAAATACATTTCAAGTTTAAGCATAAGGCACTCACCTGGAAAACAAGGGAATACATTTCAAGTTTTGGCATCAGGCGCCCACCTGGAAAACAATGGAATACACAAGTTTTGGCATTAGGCGCCCACCTGAAAAATAAGGGAATACATTCCAAGTTTTGGCATCAGGCGCCCACCTGGAAAACAAGGGAATACATTTCAAGTTTTGGCATCAGGCGCCCACCTGAAAAATAAGGGAATACATTTCAAGTTTTGGCATCAGTCGCCCACCTGGAAAATAAGGGAATACATTTCAAGTTTTGGCATCAGGCGCCCACCTGGAAAATAAGGGAATACATTTCAAGTTTTGGCATCAGGCGCCCACCTGGAAAATAAGGGAATACATTTAAAGTTTTGGCATCAGGCGCCCACCTGGAAAACAAGGGAATACATTTCAAGTTTTGGCATCAGGCGCCCACCTGGAAAACAAGGGAATACATTTCAAGTTTTGGCATCAGGCGCCCACCTGGAAAACAAGGGAATTCAGTTACAGTTTTGGCATCAGGCGCCCACTTGGAAAACAAGGGAATTCATTTCAGAAGTAAGCTCAAGACAACAGCAGGAACCTGCCCGAAGAATAGGGCCGATTCATGTTTGAAATAGCAAAAGCTCGCCTAAAGAGTGCAAGTTAACAGTTCAAGATGCACGGCAGAACCACAGAGGTTTCAAGATCAAGTTTGAAGATATATAGATAGGATTCTTGTAACTCATAGATCATAGATTAGTCTAGCTTCTTTTCATTTTTTCTCGGTGTAATAAGGAGTTCAGCAAGCAGTAGCAGCGGCAGCAATAGTGAAATCACAGCTTCTCGGTAGTCCCAGCTACCATAACTTCCAGAACTATACTGACCTGATTCCTTTATACCCAAGGATATGTAGGCAACCTCGGAAGTAGGTTTCGGTCAGACATTCCAAAATGTTTCTCACGGAGTATCCAAAGGGGCAAAAATTGCTCGTATCCGCTCACTTTATCTTTGCCCAAAAACTTTTCGTGTTTACGAGCAAAGAGGGGCAGCTGTGAGCACGTAATTTTTGCCCTATGTGAAATACTCCTACAAATTAAAGAAGTGGATTTTTCCCAAATTGTTTGCAATTTTATAGGATTTTTGTAGAATTTTGTTAGTTGTTTGTATTTTTGTGAAATACCCTTCTACCCGGTCCAGCCCCAACATTTCCCAGACGACGTAGTTTAGCTACGCTCAATCCCAACCGTTGATCCAATCCAATCCAACGGACATGAACTCAACACTCGCTTACTATAAGACTGCCCGAACATGGACCCCCCCCCCCCAGAACCCCTCTCATTTCACCCCCCATCTCTAAGCTAACAAACCCTAGCTACCCCAAAATTCTCCCACCCCATTAGCCGGCGGCGACCCCATGAACACATCCAAATCTACCCAAATCCACACCCCATGCTGGTCAACCCACCTCGCCACTAAGGCACCATTAATCTTCCAATA
This sequence comes from Nicotiana attenuata, assembly GCF_001879085.1. Lineage (NCBI taxonomy): Eukaryota > Viridiplantae > Streptophyta > Magnoliopsida > Solanales > Solanaceae > Nicotiana > Nicotiana attenuata. Next base: position 870,820 of record NW_017670341.1, on the reverse strand, counting down.
ACCAAACAGAGTGCTTCCAATTTCAAATCTAGGAATTCTAGAAAAAGCCCTAATTTTTCTTCTCCGATTTCCTCACAAAATCCGACTCGCTTTGACTGAAATCTTGCGTTAATAGATTGCTCTCAACAATAGCAATCGATTGACGATAGTTTTAAGTTATTCTGAGATCATCGAATTTGGGCAGACTCGCCAGATTCCGGTCAAAATTCATCGGTTCTATCCGTCCACAGGAGTTCATCATCGTTATTTCTTCTGGGTTAAGTTGGGGTAAGGTCTCTTTCAATTTTTCCTTCATCACTGTCTTCACGTCTAGCTTGCATGGTTCCAACTTTAAATTAATCTCAATATTTGTGTTCATGTTACTAGAATTTGCTAAGTCCATCATCTCAGTAGTCCATTTAATAAGTTTTGACAATTTTTCCCTTGATGAGACTCGTTTTGGTGATAGATTTGTTGATGATTTCTTATTCGGTTCATGTTAAATGAATTTAGGGTTAGTCTAAGGTTTAATTGCATAATGATTTGTTCCTTTGATCTTTGTTTCGTTTTGATTTTGGGCTTGTGTTGTTAGTCCTGATTTGGGAATAAACAAGAACCTATGGGGGTTAATTGAGTAATAAGGAAACCTAAGGGGGGTCATGGGAAGGGTATGAAATGAGAATTTCAGATAAGGCCAATGAAAGAAGGGTCTAGAATAGGGGCAGGTTGCCTCATTTGTTTAGCACAAAGCACAGAAGCCAATGAGGGACAGCCTGCTGTCCAAGTTTGTTAAAAAGACGCCTTGTGGATGAAGGGATAATTCCCTTATTCTATTTTTCAGCACATGGCATTTTAGGTCTGTAAAGAGTACCCTCTCTTCACTCATTTGGATACACGCCGATAGAGATTTTCATACCCTAAAAAAGACTAAAAAGTTTTATGTGCTGTTTCATTGAGAGTAGTCTGTTTTCTTCTGATTTTCTTTAGCGAGAATTTAAAAATAAAACTTCTGCTAGATTTCTGAATTTCTGGGTTGAATATGGACTAAATCAAAGCTGTGTATTGCTGATTATTTGCTGCCTTCCTCACTCGTTTGCTTTGCTGAATTCCTTACTTTACTTCGCTTTGTTCCTTGTATCCAGGTACCTGTATGAACTTTGAGTGGCGAAGTGAAGCTTAAAGCATGTATTAGTTTTTAATGTAATAAAGTTGGGCGTTCAAATTTTGAAATCCTAGTTTTATCTTCATGTATGCTATTTGCAAGTCATCTAGTTCATCATTTCTGTTTTAGTGTTTAAATATTCCAAATCTGATGTGCTAGTATATGACTTAGCCATTTGTATGGATATTCAGATTAGTATAGCTGTTCTATGTGTGGTTTGATAGTCTAAAAAAGGGTTAATAGCCTTTCAGTTCATTTGGTCTTTATCCGAGAATGCTAGATATGTACAGGATATGTCAAAAGTAGGCCATGTTTGATTATTAGGTGTACTTAGTTGAAATATTGCACATTTTAACATTGTTCGAGTGATTGTATGTTTAAGGTGATTCATGAATAAGTTTAGGGTTTAATCTTTCATTGTTAATGGCATGTTAATAGGGTAAACTCATGATATGACTTTATTAGCCTTCAATCTTTTTAGAAATTTTGTATTATTTTTGTGCATGTGATTTAAAGGAAGTTAAGTCTCAAATGGGCCTTAATATCGAAGGCTCTCGTGTTGGGAGCAATTGGGCCCATTTCTGGCCCAGATGAAACAGTTCGTTTGGAACCAGGCTCAATGGGTTTTGGTTCTAGATTTCATCAACTTTTGGGTTTAATTATGAAACAAATTGTCTTCGGCATTGTTTTACTCATTAAGTTTTCTTATTCAGACAATAAAAAGGGATCCAACGTTGAAGGCCTTTCATCGAATGTTGGGACTGGTTTTTGCCCAATCAAAGTTGCCCAGCCAAAATCAGGCAAGCTGGAGGTCTTCACCTTCAATCTTGGGCTCAATCTCAAGACCAGTCCACAACCGTATCTCCTTCAAAGATTTTCCTTAGACAATAGGCCTCCTGATGGCCCAATACTTCAATGATTAAAAGCGTGCATCAACTTCTAATGCCTTAGCTATAATCCCTGGCCTGTCAACAAACCTCGAATTAATTTAGGAAGTAAACATGAACCTCCGTAGTTCGCTTTAGTTGAGTACAATTCTTTTTAAATAAATGGAGGCGTGCCATTCACAAGTGAATCCCATAATCCATGGCCCTCACATTAGTACCAAAACTAGTGTAGAAAACACTTTGAACATTCGTAGTTTGCTCTAGGCGCGACTAATCTATCATCGTGATTGTGTACATGTTCGCGTGACATAATTACGATTTTAAAAAACAAAATCGGAGTATGCGTTCGCGTAACTTCGGCTAAACTTCTTAATAATAATAAAGCGTTATTAATTGTGGACACGTACGCGCGACATGATTTTTGACGCACCAAATAAATGGGTATACGTACGAGTGACCTGTTCTAAGATAATTTCCAAATAAAAAGGGTAAATGCACATAGGTTCTAAAATAAGTAGCTAGACAATTTAATTAAGCCAAGTATGATCAAAGCGACCGTGCCAAAACCACTGAACTCGGGAATGCCTAACACGTTCTCCCAGGTTAACATAATTCCTTACCCGAATTTCTTTGTTTTGCGGACTGTAACAGAGTCAATCTTCCTCGATTCGGGATTTTAAACCGGTGACTTGGGACACCATAAATTATCCCAAGTGGCGACTCTGAATTTAATATAAATAATCCCGTTTCGATTATCACTTAAATTGGAAAAAACTCCACTATACCCCTTCCGGGGTAGAAAAAGGAGGTGTGACAGAGATGTAAGATTTTTGTGATAACTGAGACGTCCCATCGTTACATGATTTCTAGAAGCATTCAATGCAGTGCCAGTTTATCATCTCAAGGCGATAATATCGCCACCGATCCGTCTCCCAAAAAGCATTGATTGCGCTTGTCGATACGTTTCCCAGAGGCATTGATTTCGCTGTTGGTTACGCTATCTCCTTTCTATAAGTGGAAGCTTCTTGAATCAAAACTTCATTCAGTCATTCTTCAACAGCAATACCTTTCTTCTCTTCATCCTTATCCAGCTTTATTTCCCATGTTTAAAGCCCGTGGCCGCAAGGTCATACGACAGTGTTCTTGCCAGTTGCGTTATGGCTCTTTCTTAGAGCTTTCCCCTACTGAGTGGGATCGCACTGGTTTGTTGTTGTTGTTGTTATTGTTACTACTGTCGTCGTTGGCTCGAGACGATGTGGGAGGGGCGCCAAGTTTTTTCCTGCTCAGGATGATATTTGAACTTTGCACTTCTGCTCTGGAGAATGTTCGAACTTTACACAGCTGCTCACAACCCTACTTTGGCTTGGTGTGGCGCTTCACCCCTTTTGCTTTCCGTGGAGTGAAGCGTCACTACCAGCTTCTAACCTGCACGACACCATGTTTCAAGAAGTAAAGTCGAAGTAGCCGTGCCGGTAAGGCCTGCGATCGCCAAGTCTTCTATAAGGCTGCAATTTTCTCGGCCTGCTAAAAGCTTTTGCTCTTTGGCGAGCCACGACCCCTTCTTTATCTTTTTCTGCTTCTTCATCCTTTTCTGCTTCTTCATCTTTTTCTGCTTCTTCATCCTTTTCTGCTTCGGAGGAGATTCTTGAAGACGTCGTTTGGAAGGTCGAGATGGTGTCCTCGAGGGAATGGTTCTCGCAGGAATTGCTCCCAAAGATTTACCATCGAGAGTAGTTTAGACTTTATTTTTTGCCCTTCTGTTTTTGTTGTGTGGACCCTTCGTGGGCTTTTGTAATCAAGTGTAAGGACCCTTTGGGGCTTCTGTAATCATCGTTTATTAATATAAAATGTTTCTTCAATTTTTCTCCGATTTGTGCCGGATTTCCCTTTATTTGTGTTTGTGAAGAATCTAAGCATGTGACTTTACCGATCAGCCCGGATACCGGTCCTGGGCGTAGGAACCTCCTCGGTTCTTGATTGGTTAACATGGTTTTCTCTGTGACCCTTTGACATTCCTCGGGCTAAATCCGTGTTGACTTGATACAAACTTAGGCCGGCGACTTCGAATTGAGTGAGAGTTTGCTCGAGCTGGGGCAGCCTGGAAACTTGATTCGAACTTAGAGTGAAGATAGCCTTAAGGCAATATGGATAGACCCCGGATGAGGGTATGCCTGAAACCAGACGACCCCCGGCCTAAAGTAACCGAAATAGCGCTTAACTTGATCTGAAGGCGAAAATAGCCCTAAGGCTTTAGTAGTAATTCTTGAATGAAAACTGGCTCGGGCTTGGATAGCTCGAGGGCCAAAGAATCGGGTGAGTAACTCGTACTTGTAATAGTAGAAATCCTCGAGATAGGTTACCACCTCGAGGTTAGGTTTTATATGAATAGCTCCCTAGAGCTTATCTTTTGTTTTGATAGAGATCCTCGAGATCGGTCACCATCTCGAGGCTTAGAGCGATATTGATGGCTCTTTAGAGCCTTTCTTCATTTTGATAGAGATCCTCGAGATCGGGCACCATCTCGAGGCTTAGGGCGATATTGATGGCTCCTTAGAGCCATTAATCATTTTGACAGAGATCCTCGAGATCGGGCACCATCTCGAGGCTTAGGGCGATATTGATGGCTCCCTAGAGCCTTTCTTCATTTTGATAGAGATCCTCGAGATCGTGCACCATCTCGAGGCTAGGTTAGTGCGCGAGCCTTTGATTCTATGGATATTGTACTATAGTTTTAATCATACGGCGCGGTTATGGGATGATCGAGACAATCCTGCCAGTACATTTCCCCGAAAGTGACGACGGCCTAGCCAGAATTAATCAGCTTTTTAGGGTAGGCAGGTAGTTGTCGCTTGCACTATATGTGAGTTTATTTCCTTCTTTTTTGGGGATTCTGCTATTTTGAGCCGTTATCCATTTTTATAAAGTTCTTCCTCCTTGCGCCAGTCTTTCCATCATTCAAAGTTTTTGCTTGAGTTTTCATTTTTCTTCCATGGCTTCTACGCCCAGATCCATTCACCAGGATGAGGAGGGTTCCGCCTCTGCTTCTCGCTCAATCGGTGGTACACCACCGGCATCTGGCGAGATGAACTCAAGATGCTTTGTCTCAAGGAGGGACCTTTCTTCAGAGACACCCCAATGTCGAGGGCCATTGGGGTCATGTATCGAGATTTACTTCATCAATAGGAGAGGGACACCTTGAGGCAGTGAGGAGAGATTGCGGATGGGGAGACAAGGTGGTGTTGCAGGTATCTTCCCCGGAAGAGAACATCATGGCTCATACAGAGGGGTTTTTACACATATACACATACCCCTTCACGTTGGGCCCTCTCGATAGGGTCGTGCTTGACTTCTGTTGAAGATATCGGGCTACCCTGGCACAGGTTCAGCCGTCGTTATGAAGGACTGTGCTGATGATGAGGTTTTTTGCAGAAGAAGCCGGGCTCCAGTTCACCCTTAGCCATCTCATCAGACTGTACCGACCATTTCATTGCCGAGGCCTGATAGCTTTGCGATGCCGATCCACCAGGTCCTTTTTTATTGATGATGAAGAAGGTGGGGATCGAGGGTGGATGAATCGATTCGTCCGAGTAAGGACTGTCGATGTTATCCCTATGGAGTTCATGTCGTTTCTTGAGAAATGCAATATCACATGTAAGTGGTACACTCGTGTCTTTGTTTTTGTTCATGATGGAGACGGACTCTGTGAAGATACTTTCTTTTTCTTTTTTTGCAGCAATCCCATGGATGCCGTACGAGGTCCCAGACTTGGCGGATTGGGCCCTGAAGCTGGCAGCTCGCGTGACCTACGACGGGCGCAAGTGGCGAGGCTTGTCGAAGGATAGATGGGAGGCAAAGCACCATGATACGTGCTGTGTGGTTTGCTTTCTTTAGGGTGTACCATCATCCATGTGTAATAACTCCGTCATCGTAGGTATTGAAGTATTCCCTGAGGCGAGATTGTGCTCTCTCGGAGAGGAGGAAAGGTCATCGGTTTCGGGGCTGAGGAATAATAACCAATGGAAAAGACCTTCGAAGGACGAGGGTGTCCTTAGCGACACAAGCCCTGCCCGGAGGTTTAAAGAGGATGCATCAGTCGAGCCTATAGCACCCGAGGCTTCCCACCTCGAAAAAATGGTTCCCCCTTTTTTGCCGCCTTCCGTTCCCGTGAAGGTACTTCGAGGGATATAGGTGTTGTGTCGTTGTCCTCATCTCCTGTCGAAGGTACTTCGAGGGATGTTCGAGGCCCGGGGCTGCCTAAGCCAGCGGGGTGTCGAGTGATCATATTCCCATCGGGAGTGGTTCCACTAGGGTCGATGAGACCAGGCCGGTAGATGTGCGCTTGACCTTTGAGGAGGCTCAGAGGCTCAGTTATGTAGTGGGTTTTGATCAACTGTTTTGGCTTTTCAGTTTTGCACTTCTTCATTTTCTTATTGAGTTTCTTTTTGGTAGGCCTTTGATAAGCTTAAGTCCGAGCTGCTTCGCTGTGAAGCCCGGTTAAGGAAAGCCTTGGATAGGGAAAAGTCCCTCGGGCTCCTTTGTGATGAGAGGGGAAAAGAATTGAGGCACCTTCGGTACAAGGCAAATCGAAGCCTGAACTACGATAGTCACCTTGAGAAATAGGTAACCCTTGTTCTGAGGGAGTGCATGCTCCTTTTTCTATCCTTAGAGATTAATATTTTGATACCTCAGTTGTAGAGCAAGAAAGAGGATCTGGAACGCCTTTGGGGCAGGGTTGGCCAGGCTAAACATGAGTGTGATGAGCTAATGGCTCGGATAGATGCCCATATTGCGGCCGAGAAGAATTCTTTGGCCAAGGTTTTTGCCTTCGAGGTACATCTCCGAACTCCCGTGAAAGCAGCTTGGTCCAGACGAGCAGGATTGCAAGGCTCGAGTCCGAGCTTTTGGAGATGGAGGCCGAGGTTGTGGACGCCTGGGCTTGGGTCGAAGAGATTCAGGCTACGGCCGACAAGAATGTGGTCGTTTATTTAGAAGATGCTGCTGATGCTCGAGCAAAGTTGAGAGGTGCTTCCGTTTGGGAGAGCAGGATTAATGAGTATGCTCAGTGTAAATCTCGGAGGGAAACCCTCGAAGAGATTCACGTTGGGGGTTTCGGTCTCTCGACTTTGCATCATGCTTATGATAAGTAAATGTGAGGTTTTCGGTAGATCATGTGTGTACTGAAAGGTTTGAGCCTCTTGATAAGGAGCCTTGAAGCAAGAATACCTATCCACCTTTATGGTGAAAGACAATGAGAGATTTAGAAGATAAATACAAGTTTCAACAAGCAAAAGAAGCAAGATGAAGAAGAGTACGAGGCGCCCAGTTAATGAAGGTTAACAGCGTTTATAAATCTGGCGGAGGAATATAAGCTTTTTGAGTTATATTCAACAGTAACAGAGGTATGTACAATTGGCTGTACCCATCTCAGTTATGCCCTATGGGTGCTAACAGGTGTAGTTTAAGAAAAGGAAGGAACATCAGGATCCCGTTGGGGTTAGAGTAACAAAAAATGGTGAATGGATTGTTTGTGTTAGTTGACATTTCCAAAGGATATTGCAAATTTGCTAATAGATCTCCTTGTGAGACACCTAGATGGTGCACTCTAGAATATTAAAATTAGATGTGAATACTAGCATGATCAGGGATAAATATTAATTAGTGTGGCTCGCGTCCCTAGTAGAGCGAGAACGATAGATCAAAAGATGACAGTATTACAAAATCTATAGTTAAGTGAAGGAAGTGACGAAAGGTGACGGGCCTTAGGACAATAAAAGAGTATAGGCCATACAGTCATGTCCTCATTTCGAGAAATAAGTTTGCAACTCTAACGCGATTACCAAAAGGAAAAGTTAGGCCCTAGAGTAATAGAACCAGTATGGATTGGTGAACAAGATAAACTAAACATGAATTATGGACTGAGTGATTGATAATAGTCGGCATCATAAGAATTTCAAATTTTTTTCCGGCGATAATAGAATGGACAGTAGAAGAAGATTCATGAGGAATTTAGAGAATGGTCATTCAGGAAGACGCTTCCCTAAAGCAACAATGTGAGCAAAGTTCAGCTTAAGGAACTGTATGAGCTAGTTATACTAAGTGTCACCCTCGTGAGTAAGGAATTTTGTTATGCTTGGTACAGAAGGATTACCGCAAGGCGAGTAAGGGTAATCGATGATGTGAAAAGACGCCAAAGATGAAGAGGTAAAACATCTATAGG
>NW_017670341.1:807076-857629 GCF_001879085.1 Nicotiana attenuata | reverse complement strand
ATCAGCTTAGCGGAAGATGTTGGTGTGCTCCATTTGCTCCGGAGTTGCTTGTTTGGTCGGTATGATTTAGACGCGTATTGTTTGGTATGGCGAGGCCCTATTTTGAGCTTTATGTTATGTATATACTCTTAGAGGCTTGTAGACAGATGTCATGTATACGGATGCTTGTATGGCCTTGCCGGCCGATGTTTTGAGTTTACAAATGATCATGTTGGCCTTATATGCCTGTATATCACATGTGTAAGTTTTTATATCAGGTTGGGTCATCCTATATTGAGTATTCCCCTATTTTTATTCTGGTTAGCCCATGACGGCCCGTTTGGCCCATTTGCCAATGAAAGTACAATAAGAAAGATATGTTATCTTGGTACTCGGTTAAGTAAGGTACCGGGTGCTCGTTGCGGCCCATAGGTTTGGGTTGTGACACTACCTCCTCTACGTTCTTGATAGCCCATCTTTGTCTCAGTATAGTCTTTTAGTGTTACGTTTCGGTCCACTGACCTTGGTTGAACGTGGCCGCATACCCTACCGTAGACCGCGTAAAAGTGACCGCGGCCGCGAAATTCAAGCGCAACTGGTACTGATGAACATTGATAACTAGGGTTTTTACTAAGTGTTCAAAAATTAGTTCAATTAATCATGCAAAGTTGCTAACCTATCCCCCATTAGGCATATAAACACTACCCACATGCATTTAATCGTTAATTAAGCATTAATCTTAGATTATAGCTTGCATCTAATCCTAACTAAATTAAAACAAGGAGAAAAGAAAAGAAAAAGTTAAAACAAATCATGGAATTTAACATACCGGTTGTAAAGATTTAGTATGAAATCAACTCTTGATTAGAATGAGATAAAATTAGAATGAGATAAAATTGAGAGTTGGAGAAGAGGAACAATGCTTTTTTTTATGCTGTGAAATGTTAGGGGTCGAAATGTGCATAATGATTAAGGAGCCCCTATTAATACTTAGCAGCTTGTGGAACCCACCGCCTTACTTGAACGAGGCTGCGAAATTCTATTGCGGTCCGCGTTTTGTTATCTGATGAAGAACAACTTCAAGCACCTAGGCGCGGTCCGCGGAATAATGGTCGCGGCCGCCGAATACACCACGGACCGCCAAAATATGGACACGACCGCGAACTCTGAAGGATATTTGACAGTCCAACTTCAGAGAGTTAGCATTTTGCCCTTTTCAATTACGCGTCCGCGAACAAAAAGGTGCGGCCGCGAAATGCTGATGTGGACCGGAAAATTCTGGGCGCGGTCCGCGAACTTCCAACACTTAGCCAAATTTTTCCTGTCAAATTTCTGCACTGCACAATCAATTCCTGCATACACTTCACAACCAGTTAGTCCAAAACAATGCCTAATCTAAGAAGAAAATAAAAAGGAAGAAAAACACATGGGTTACCTCCCAAGAAGCACCTGATTTAACGTCGCGGCACGACGCATGTTACCATCATTCACTTGAAATGGATCAAGGCCACCACGTAGCTGTCATAAATCTTACCAAGGTAGTGCTTTACTCAGTGCCCATTGATGCTAAAGATCTCACCATTCTTGTTTTTCAAATCTAGAGCACCAAAAGGAGTAACATGCACCACTTCAAAGGGACCACTCCATTCTGACTTTAGCTTGCCCCGAAACATCCGTAACCGAGAGTTGAGTAAGAGAACAAGGTCACCTTCTTTGAATTCTTTGTTTCGGATATACTTATCATGTAGGTACCTCATCTTGTCCTTATACAAGGACGATCTGGAGTAAGCATGGAACCAGAACTCATCAAGTTCATTCAATTGCTCCACCCAAAGATTTGCAGCTATATCCCACTCTAAGTTCATCTTCTTCAACGCCCACATGGCCTTATGCTCTAATTCCATCAGGAGGTGACATGCTTTCCCAAATACCAACCTATACAGAGACATACCAATTGGAGTCTTGTAAACTGTTCTATAGGCCCATAAAGAATTGTCAAGTTTCCTTGACCAATTAGTCCGGTTTGCATTCACAGTCTTGGAAAGAATACTCTTGATCTCCCTGTTGGAGACGTCAACCTGTCCACTTAGCTAGGGGTGATAGGGAGTTGACACCTTGTGAGTGACGCCATACTTGGAGAGAAGTGTCAAAGGCTTTGTTACAAAAATGAGAACCCCTATCAGTGATAATGGCCCATGGGGTGTCGAACCTTGTGAATATGTTTTTCTTCGAGAAAGCCACCACACTCCGTGCTTCATTGTTGGGCAAAGCCACAGCTTCAAACCATTTGGAGACGTAATCCACAGCAACAAGAATATAGGTGTTCCCACATGAACTCACAAATGGACCCATAATGTCGATGCCCCATACATCAAAAATATCAATCTCAAGGATGGTGGTGAGAGGCATCTCATTCTTCTTGGAAATCCCACCGGCTCTTTGGCACTCATCACACCGCTTAACACGCTCGCTAGCTTCTCTGTACAAGGTAGGCCAATAGAATCCACATCTTAGGACCTTTGTAGTAGTTCTCGCCCCACCATGGTAACAACCATAGGGCGAAGAATGACAAGCTTCAAGAATACCCAATTGCTCTTCTTCAGGAACACATCTCCGGACAACCCCATCGATGCAAATTTTGAAAAGATATGGCTCATCCCAATAATAATCCAAGCAGTCCTGTTTGAGCTTCTTCCTTTGGTTTGAAGAGAACTCATTCGGGACAATTCCACTCATAAGATAGTTAGCCACATCGGCAAACCAAGGCATCCCGGTCAAAGACATGGAAATGAGTTGTTCATCTAGAAATGAATCATTGATCTCAAGGCCATCTTGGGGCCTCCCCTCCACTACTAAACGGGACAAGTGGTCCGCCACTTGATTTTCACTCCCCTTTCGGTCTATGATTTGAAGATCAAAGTCTTGTTGAAGAAGCACCCACCTCATAAATCTAGCCTTTGAGTCCTTCTTACTCATCAAATAATGAAATGTCACGTGATCGGTGTGAACAATCACTTTGGTACCCGTGAGGTACGGACGAAACTTTTCCATAGCAAAGACAATGGCTAAGAGTTCTTTCTCAGTCACTGTATAGTTGACTTGGGCGTCGTTCATGGTCTTACTAGCATAGTACACCAGATGGAATATCTTGTTGATTCTTTTCCCCAACACCGCTCCTACCACCACATCACTAGCATCACACGTGAGCTCAAATGGTAAGCTCCAATTTGGTACGGTAATGATGGGAGTGGTGGTCAACTTATTCTTGAATAGCTCAAATGCCTTCATGCAATCATCATTGAACACAAATTTTGCTTCTTTTTCCAATAACTTGCACAAGGGGTTCACCACCTTTGTGAAATCCTTGATGAACTGACGGTAAAACCACGCAAGACCTAGAAAACTCCTCACTCCTTTGACGGAAGTAGGAGGAGGGAGTTTTGATATCACTTCAATTTTTGCTTTATCCACTTCAATACCATTCTTGGAGATCTTATGGCCGAGGACAATGCCCTTCTTATCCATAAAGTGACACTTCTCCCAATTAAGCACCAAGTTAGTCTCTCCACCATGTGCCAAGACTTTATCAAGATTATCCAAACATTCATCAAAAGAATTCCCCACAACTGAGAAATCGTCCATAAAACTTCGAGGAAGTCCTCCGCCATATCCGTGAATATTTACATCATACACCGCTAAAAAGTAGCCGGTGCATTACATAACCAAACGGCATCCTTGAGAATGCAAATGTGCCGTATGGACAAGTGAAGGTGGTCTTCTCTTGGTCTTCGGGTGCAATAAGAATCTGATTATATCCGGAATACCCATCCAGGAAGCAATAATAAGCACGTCCGGCTAACCTATCCAACATTTGATCAATAAATGGAAGCGGAAAATGGTCCTTCCGTGTCACTTTGTTGAGCTTCCTATAATCCATGCATACCCTCCAACCGCTGACAATTCTTGTTGGGATCAACTCATTGTTGTCATTTGTAATCACAGTCATGCACCCCTTCTTCGGAACACATTGTACCGGTGAAGTCCACGAACTATGAGAAATGGGGTAGACAACCCCAGCATCCAACCACTTGATAACCTCTTTCTTGACAACCTATTGCATGGCCTTATTGAACCTTCTTTGATGTTCCACGGAGGGTTTGGTATCATCCTCCAATATGATTTTATGCATGCAAAAGGCGGGGCTTATACCCTGAATGTCCGGCAATGTCCAACCTATTGCCTTCTTCCTCCTTTAGAGCACTGCAAGGGTGGCATCTACCTGCACGTTATTTAAGCACGAGGAAAGAATAACAGGTAAAGTGGAACAAGGGCCTAAGAAAGCATACATGAGGTGTGAAGGCAAAGGCTTCAACTCCAATAGGGAGGCTCCTCGATTGAGGGCTTTGTTGGTGGAGTCTTCTGGTTCTCAAGATCCAAGGAATGTTTTCGGGGCTCATATGTATATAATCCCATTCCTTGCAAAGCATTGACATATTCCACCAAGTTGTCATCCTCAATTACATCATGGTTCAACAAGACAGCCTCCAAAGGGTCTTCCACATTAATCACAGCACTTGTGTCTTCAACAATCACTTCGGTCACAACATCCAGAAATGAACATACTTCGTTGCTATTGGACTACCTCATTGACTTGCAGACATGGAACACAACTTTTTTGGACTACCTCATTGACTTGCAGACATGGAACACAACTTTTTTATCACCCACCCGGAAGGTGAGCTCCCCTGGTTCCACATCAACTAAGGCCTTCCCTGTATCTAGGAAATGTCTCCCCAATATGATCGGCACCTCATAGTCAACCTCATAGTCAACCTCACAGTCAAGTATCACAGAATCCAAGGGAAGTATGAACTTGTCGACCCGGAATAGCACATCAATTATCCCTAATGGCCTCTTCATTGTCCTGTCCGCCATTTGCAACCTCAAGGATGTGGGCCTTGGTTGCCCAATCCCTAATATCTTCAACAGAGAAAATAGCATCAAGTTTATGCTTGCCCCCAAGTCACACAAAGCTTTGGCGAAATCGGCACTACCAATAGTGCATGGGATTGTAAAGGCACCGGGGTCTTCTAACTTTGGTGCCATGGAACACACAATAGCACTCACTTGGTGTGTCATTTTTATTGTTTCAAAGTTCATTGATCTCTTGTTTGTTACCAAATCATTCATGAACTTGGTATATCCCGGCATTTGTTCTAGAGCTTCACCAAAGGCACATTTAAGGACAAACTTTTCATCATATCAATAAATTTCTTAAATAGGTTCACATTTTTTTCTTTTGCAAGCCTTTGAGGATATGGTGGAGGAGGCCTTGGCATTGGGAACTACTGTTTCTGGTATGTCTATCACGTGTTCTCTAGATGGGTTCACATCATTTTGTGTCTCCTCCATGTTGTCATCAATGTATATCCTCACTTCTTCATTCACACTCTCATTACTCACTTGCACATCATTACTTGGATCATCATTATCTTGAACCAATTCATCATCACTCACAACCTTTCTTGGATTAGAGGTTCTCGTAACTCCACCTCTACCACTTCTTGTAGTCACCGCCATAGCATGGCCCGTATTGTTCCCACCCTTCGGGTTTACTACCGTGTCACTTGGTAGTGCCCCCTTAGGGCGAGTATTCAAAGCCTGAGAAATTTTGCCAACTTGGACCTCCATGATGCGGATAGAAGTACTGTGGGATGCCAATTGGGCATCGCAGTCGGCATTTTTCTTCATCATTTTCTCAAACATGGATTAAACCCGTACCATCTCATTGTTGGACGAGCTAGGACCTTGAGACAGAAATGGAGGTGCGTTATTTTGTTGTTGATACTTTGGAGGCCTTTGAAAACCCGGGCCCCGATTCCCTTGATTGTTGTTGTTCCAACCCCCTTGGTTGTTGTTGCCTCTCCAATTGCTATTATTGTTGCCACCTCAATTGCCTTGGTTTCCTTGGTTACCCCGGTTTTAATTGTTGTTGTTCCCCCAGTTGCTTTGCTTGTTGTTGTTGCCACTCTTCCAATTTCCTTGTTTATTTTGATTTCCTTAATTTCCTTGGGATCTCCACAGTTGTTGATTCGGAGCATTGCCCCATTGACCTTGGTAGTTGTTCACATATTGAACCTCTTTACTTTGATCATCATACACATCATCTTGATTGTAACCACTACCACTCTGCTCAATGGATTGCCTTGAACTTGTTCACCTCGTTGCCTCCTCTTCTTGACCATCAATTTTTTTTAAGCAAATACTCCACTAGGCGGCTGCCTAGGCGGCTGCCTAGTGGCTACTATATAAATAAAATCCCAAAATAGGGTCCAGTACATACAATATGTCCAAATAATCTATAAAATGCATAGAACTACCAGCTACTACTAATGATCTAAAATAACAATCTACTGAGCTAGCTATTACACCATATCTGGCAGCTTGAACCCATCTCCTGTATATGTATGTGAATCCAAATGGCAATGGCAAATACCAATTAGCACCTATAAAACTCTCACCAAGCGCCAAAGTATGCATTCCAAAGACCAAATTGAACTCCAAACAAATACACCGCAGGACTTCAGGACTCCAAACTTCTATAGTGTTCCAAGAAATTCTCCGTTGCTTTTTCATCCAGAATATCCTGTGCACTGCAGTATCACCTCCAGAATGAGAGTGTAAACACTCTAATACCACTGGATAATGATCATACAGTACACTTAATAATAAAATTCTGATGAAGGTAGAAATGTTCTGCACTGCTCCAGCCATGTATAGAGCCTCATGTATGTGTACTGGACCTTGATGATCTCCTTTAGACTCAAAAAACTGATTTAAAATCTCTTTCCAATGATTTAGAATGCACAACAATTCAAACAAAAGATTACAAAATAGGGCTGTGCAAAGTACAGCCCTATTGTTCATCAGATGTTTCTCTTTGTACTTATCTGCTACCATCTGCAATGTTCCTTGTGATTTTCTACCATATAGACATAGAGTATCCTCGGAATGAGCAGGAAAACACACTAATACCACTGAGTAATATCGTATAATTATACCGCAGAATCCACACAGCATCAAATTTGTACCCAAACCAAGAATTTTCTTACTTGAAACAAATTGTATACTTCTCCTATGTGTGTTTAATTTCTTAACTACCTTGACCTGTAAGTGACACACTCTGAACAAAGCTAAACGATCCCCAGAATGAGCATGATGCCATGTTAATACCACTGGGAGATTATTCAACAATGTCTAGTAACATATATCATGAGTTTTAGGCAGTACTATGAAAAGAATGTTCATCAGTCTGGATCTTCTTTCTTTGCAACTCTAATCCTAAGGTTTGGAATTTGAGCTTTATCCATATTAATCAAAGCTTTTCCTCTAGATGGCAGTTCTTGAAAAGAATTAAATGTAATTGTACCTGAAAAAGGGGAGATTATTCACCCCTTCCATGGCATTCACTTGTTTTGGCCCTTGAACTTGTTGCAACTGAGCCTTGGCCAATTGGTTCCTTGTAGTAGTTAACTCGGCTATTGCTTGGTCGTGGCCATGGAGCTCCTTGTGTAGGTGAATGACATTGGGATTACCTTGTGGCACATTAGCTCGACTTTGCCACACCGAAGAAGTATCCTCCATCTCATTAAGTATTTCACACGTCTCAGCATAAGGCGTGTTCATGAAGTTTCCCTCCGCAAGTTGGTTAACTACACATTGGTTGGTAGTGTTGATGTCACGGTAGAATGTTTGTTGGATCATAGCTTCTGTCATGTCGTTGTTCGGACATTCTTTAACCATCGTCCGATACCTTTACCAAATCTCACAAAGCGGTTTATCTGACTCTTGTTGAAAATCAAGGATCTCAGCTCTTAGCGTCACCATATGTCCTGCGAGAAGAACTTTGCTATAAATTTCTCAGCCAACTCATCCCAAGTGGTGATGGAATGGTTGGGCAACCTTTAAAGCAAATCCAAAGCCTTCCCCCTTAGAGAAAATGGGAAAAGCCTTAATCTCAATGGGTCCTCGGAGACATTAGTTTGCTTGCTCCCCCAACATGTATCAACAAAACTTTTGAGATGCTTGTAGGCATTTTGGTGTGGAGCTCCGGTGAAGAAACCCCTATGTTCCAAGAGTGTAAGCAAGACATTGGTTATTTGAAAGTTGCCCGCCCTAATCCGGGGCGGGACTGTTGCACTTGCATATCCTTCATTGGGAAACACCCGGTGTGCTACCCTTTTAGGAGCTGGGAGGGTTTGGAATATTATGATGAGGCGGTCGGCTTCTCCTTTGTGCTTGAGGTTTGGGTAGAATCTCATCCCCGCGATCATCATCTACCTCCTCCCCCAGTGGCAAATTTTTCGAGAGCTTCATTGTTAAGAGCCATTTGGTACCTAAAAGCAATTCACACACAAATAAGCAAAAATGGAAGGAAAGAAAAACAAAAAAACACAAACACTCGGATATATAGCTAAAATCGTTTAACTCCCCGGCAATGGCGCAAAAAATTGATCGGGTCCAAGCCTGCACTACTATTGAGTAGCGAGGATGGTCGATGCAGTTTTGCCCAACAGAGTCAGGATCGAATCCACAGGGAGTTAATTTGTTTGGTACTAGATTTATATCTGAGTCTAGATGTGGGATTTGCTCATAATTACACTTCCACACATGGTTGGCTTGTTTTCTACTTCTACTTCTATTCTATAGCATGCAATAGTTAAAACTAAGTACAATGTTTTTTATGTTTATTTTCAAGGGTTTAAAGGGACTAGGGTAGTGACTTCCACCTAGGTGGATATCTAATAGGTAGCAAGAACCTAGGGCAATCATGTGATTAATTGGGATCCTAGTATAACTATCACACCTGGGTACTCACTTTATACCTCCCAGTAGTTCGAGTGATTTGGCCCAATTTGGCTATCTCAAGTCCAAATGAGTATTCGTGCAATACAAGTGATGTTAGTTCAAGTCGGGTATTACTATCTCTAGGTTTAATCCTTTAATTAGGGCTATCAATTTTTTGAGCTCACCCCAATTACTTGTTAGCCTGGTTTTCCTAGACCTAGTCCCTCTTTCTCAAGTAGACTAAGTCTTAAAGGCGTGAATCAGTGTAAACCACTAATTCCATAGTTCTAGCAAGAACTAGGCTAAATACTACTAACCCATACACATTCAAGCCCTAAAATTCAAGACCCATCAAATACCCACACTAGGATTGGGTTACAACCATAGCTATGGGTTTAGATAATCATGGAAATAGCAGAAATCAAAGATGAAATAAAGATAAAATCAACAATACTAGATTAAATATGAAAAGCTAATGTTAAAAGTGGAATCTAATACAAAATTACCTAAAACATTAAATATGGCCGTCTCTTAAAAATGTGAAAAAGATCTATTTATACTAAGCTAAAATTTCCGGATAAAAATACCCCTGCAAAGGTTTCGCGGCCGCGTAACTTTGGTCGCGGTCCACGTTTCTTCACATCTGGGACTGGGTTGAACCTTGTTTCGTGGACTGCATAATTTTCATCGCGTCCACGTGAGAGCCTTTTTGCGGCCGCGTGATTTTGATACAGACCGCTCGTAACATTTTTGCATAACTTCTGAGCTCTCTGAACCTTAGCAACTGCGGTCCGCGAAATTCCAATCGCGGCCGCGGTGGTACTTTCGCGGCTATCACTTTCTGATGCGGTCCCCGTCCATGGCTGTGCCCAAAAACTACCTCTCTGATTCTCCATTTCCCTATCCACGAATTATTGGCTGCATCCACAATGATA
Source organism: Nicotiana attenuata (assembly GCF_001879085.1). Taxonomy (NCBI): domain Eukaryota; kingdom Viridiplantae; phylum Streptophyta; class Magnoliopsida; order Solanales; family Solanaceae; genus Nicotiana; species Nicotiana attenuata. Next base: position 847,868 of record NW_017670341.1, on the reverse strand, counting down.
CCTACGCGGCCGCACATTTATGTCGCGGTCCGCGCTCGACAGCTCTTGGCCCGATCTTGGTCTTTGTTCATGTTTTGTCTCCTTTATGAGTTGATCATGGCCACTTTGGCTCATTATGAACAATCCTTGCAAGCAAGCATATTATGTTAGCTTTCAGGAATACCTTCACGCATTTTAAGCCCAAAACGCAAGTAAAAAGAGAGCAAATAATGGTTAAAATCCCCACTTATCAGTGTACACCCGAACATCTGGGAGGAACGAGTAAAGAAGCCACTTCCAAGCAGCCTATCATTGAAACTGGCCCGGATAATCTTTGGAGAAAGGTGCAAGCAAGAGAGTATTCTGTGGTTGATCAAGTGAACAAAACCCCTACTCAGATATCCATTCTATCACTACTACAGAATTCTGAGGCGCATAGGAATTCATTGATGAAAGTGTTGAACAAAGCTTATGTACCCAATAACATCAGTAGTGGAGAAAAGGCCAACATGGTGGGACAAGTGTTGTAAAGCCACAAGATCATTTTTCACAAAGACGAGTTGCCACCAGAAGGACTGAGTCACAACAGGGCACTACACATCACAATGCAGTTTGAGGATAAATTCATCGCCAGGGTCCTGATAGATAGGGGTTCGAGTCTCAACATTTGTCCATTGACTACTTTGAAGAGGTTGGGAAAAGGTTTGCATGAAAACGAGCAGGAACTATGAACGTGAAAGCATTCGATGGGTCCCAATGGGCCACAATTGGGGAGATCAACCTATGTTTGCAGATAGGCCCGACTTGGTCTGACGTTGAATTTCGGATATTGGACATATCTGCCACATACAATCTACTGTTGGGACGACCGTGGATACATGCTACTAGGGCCGTAGCCTACACTCTACATCAGGCTGTGAAGTTTGAATGGAATTATCAGGAAGTAATCATCCACGGGGACGAAAGTAATCCCATTTATACCAACCAAACTGTTTCGGTTGTCGAAAATAGAAGGAAGTTGGGTGGAGAAACGTACCATCGCATCGAGCGCATCAATGCAATTGAGAGAGACAAATGGTGGAGTAATAAGATTGGAAGCATATTGTCATGGACAGGGTATGAACCCGGCAAGGGTCTCAACAAGAATCTCCAAGGGATCACCAAACTGATACAGCTAAAGCGTCACGGCAAAACTTTTGGGTTTGGGTATAAATACACCTTGCACGAGTATCAAAATTGGTCGCCACCATGGCATAGTCCTTATTACCCACTTGAAAAGCCAATACCGCATCTGCACCAAATATTTCAAACAAACTGACGTGATTTGGGGATCTGAAGAAAATGAAGCTTTAGCTGGCCTAAGGAACCTATTTTTGGATGATAAAGACATGGATTGCAGTGTAATAGTTGAGGAGGAGGAGGAGGACCTTACAATTCAGACTGTGGGAAAAGGAGCTATTCTCAAGAACTGGACTGCTGCACCGTCCCGGGCCTGTCGATTTCCTGGGTAGCGTGTCAATTAGCATGATCTATTTTTAAAAGAAATTTTAAGCATTTAAGACATTTTCAGTATTTTGTTTTAGACGTATTTTGTTTTGAAATAATTGCTCGAGTCATCGAGCCGTACTTGTTTTAATGTTTTCAAGATCTATTTAATGCATTGCTATTTTAGTATTTATTATTATCCTTTACATTTTCTCTCTACAACATTATTGTTACTTATCCTGATGAACCAACAACTATGACATGTAATGAGACAACGCAACATAAGGATAGTGATTCAGAGGAAATAGAAGAAGAAGATATAATACCTGAAGAAATTGTCAGAGAAGTGGAAAGTTTGGAGAACAAGCCCAAGTCCAATTTGGACGATACTGAGATAGTCAATTTGGGAGATTCCGAAACAATCAAAGAAACTTGCATAAGCATTCACCTATCACCATCAGAGAAAGAAGAGTACACCCGTTTCCTGAAAGAGTATGAGTATATTTTTGCATGGTCTTACGATGATATGACTGGTTTGATCACGTCTATGGTGGCTCATGAACTACCTACCAATCCGATATGTCCGCATGTAAAGCAGAAACTCAGAATGTTCAAGACGGATATGCGTCTGAAAATCAAAGAGGAAGCCACCAAGAAGATCAAAGCTAAGGTTCTTAGAGTGGTCGAATAACCTACCTGGTTGGCAAACATCGTGCCAGTTCTTGCCAGTTCTGTAGAAGGATGGGAAGGTCATAGTGTGTCGACTATCGCGATTTAAACAAAGCAAGTCCCAAAGATGATTTCTTGTTACCCAATATACACATACTGATCGACAATTGTGCCAAGCATGAACTCCAATCCTTTGTGTATTACTTCGCGAGATATCATCAGATCTGGATGGATGAAGAAGATGCCGAGAAAACAGCCTTTATCACTCCGTGGGGATGTACTATTATAAAATGATGTCGTTTGGCCTGAAGAATGCTTTAGCCACTTACATGAGAGATATGACAACCATTTTCCATGACATGGTTCATAAAGAAATAGAGGTGTACGTGGATGACGTCATCATCAAATCCAGAAGAAGAACATATCATATAGCAGACTTGAGGAAAATCTTTAATCGGCTTCGAAGGTACAATCTGAAAGTGAATCCTGCAAAGTATGTCTTCGGACTCCCTGCCGAAAAATTACTAAGCTACATCGTCAGTCGTCGAAGGATGGAACTAGACCCGTCAAATGTCAAAGCTATCCGAGACTTGCCACCTCCAAAGAGCAAAAAAGATGTGATGAGTTTCTTGGGGTGTCTTAATTACACCAGCCGCTTCATAGCACAATCGACCGTGACCTGTGAGCCGATTTTCAAAATGTTAAAGAAGGATGCCGCAACAAGTTGGACTGAAGACTGCCAGAAAGCTTTTGACAGAATCAAGGAATATTTGTCCACACCACTGGTCCTGATCCCGCCAGAACCTGGGAGACCTTTTCTACTCTATTTTCCCGTGCTAGATGGCTCTTTCCCTCGTGTCTTGGGACAACACGATGAGACGGGGAGAAAAGAGAAGGCCATATACTATCTGAGTAAGATTTTGACACCCAACGAAGCACGGTATTCTTTGCTGGAACGCACCTGTCGTGCACTGACGTGGATAGCTCAGAAATTGAGGCACCACTTTTGTGCCTATACCACGTATCTCATATCAAGGATGGATTCTCTGAAATACATTTTTCTAGAAACCCCATTCCTATAGGGAAACTAGCAAAATGGCAGATACTGTTGAGTGAATTTAATATTATCTATGTGACTCAGAAGGCGGTCAAGGGACAAGCATTAGTAGATCATCTTGCAAAAAATCCTCTAGGAGGAAAATATGAACCACTGAAAATGTATTTTCCAGATGAAGAAGTATCATTTGTAGGGGAAGATATCACTGAAACTTACGATGGTTGGAGAATGTTCTTCGATGGGGCCGCGAACTTCAAAAGAGTGGTTATTGGAGCTATATTGGTGTCAGAGATAGGTCAACGTTATCCAGTATATGCAAAACTCAAGTTGTCGCGCACCAACAATATGACAGAATACGAGGCTTGCATCTTGGGGCTCAATTTGGCCATTGACATGAATATTCAAGAATTGCTAGTAATTGGTGATTCAGACCTTCTGGTACATCAGGTTCTAGGAGAGTAGGCTACAAAGAATACCAAAATATTACCATATCTATATCACGTGCAAGAGTTGATGAAGAGGTTCACAAAGATAGAGTTCAAACATGTTCCCAGAATCCAGAATGAGTTCGCTCACGCACTGGCCACTTTGTCCTCCACGATACAGCACCCGGACAAGAATTTCATCAACCCTATTCCAGTAAGAATCCATAATCAACCAGCTTATTGCGCTCACATTGAAGAAGAAACGGATGGGAATCCGTGGTTCCATGATATCAAGGAATACTTGGCAAAAGGAGAATACCTGGAGCATGCAAATCATACTCAGAAAAGCACACTCCGAAGATTATCTAACCATTTCATCAAAATTGGAGGAATTCTGTATAGAAAGACTCCAGACCTAGGATTGTTACGGTGCATTGACGCCAAGGAAGCTTCCAAACTGCTCGAAGAGATACATGCCGGAACTTGCGGACCACACATGAACGATTCCGTTTAAGCCAAGAAGATATTGAGGGCAGGATATTTATTGATGACTATGGAAACAGACTGCATCAGGTATGTCTAAAAGTGTCACCACTGTCAAATACATGCAGATATGATCGGGTACCACCAAATGAACTCAATGCAACAAGTGCACCTTCGCCTTTGCCGCTTGGGGAATGGATGTCATCGGTCCGATCAAGCCCGTCACTTCGAACGAACACATATTGATTTTAGTGGCCATAGACTACTTCAAAAATGGGTTGAGGCTGCATCTTACAAGGCTGTAACCAAGAAATTCGTCGTAGATTTTGTCAGGTATCGTATTGTTTGCCTATTCGGGGTACCAGAATCCATCATCACCGACAATGCCGCCAACCTCAATAGTGACTTAATGAAATCCATGTGTTAAACCTTCAAAATCAAGCAAAAGAATTCCACAGCATACAAGCCTCAAATGAATGAAGCCGCGGAGGGCGCAAACAAGAATATCAAGAAAATATTAAGAAAGATGGTAGAAAACCACAAGCAATGGCACGAGAAATTACCATTTGCCTGATTGGGTTACCGTACCACAGTCCGCACATCAACCGAGTTGGTCTACGGTATTGAAGCTGTCATTCCCGTCGAGGTCAAAATTCCTTTCATAAGAATTACAAGAAGCATAACTCAGTGATGCGGAACGGGTACGGAGTCGCTATGAACAACTGGCTCTTATTGACGGGAAAAGAATGAATGTGGTATGCTATGGTCAGCTTTATTAGAACAAAATGTCCAGAGCCTTCATCAAAATAGTCAGACCCAGACAGTTCGCACAGGGGCAGCTGGTGCTGAAGCGAATCATTCCACATTAGGATTAAGCCAAAGGGAAGTTTTCACCCAACTAGCAAGGTCCTTACATAGTTCACAGATTACTAACAGGAGGAGCACTCATGCTTGCAGAAATGGACGGAGAAATTTGGCCAAAACCTATCAACTTAGACTCAGTCAAAAGATACTATGTTTAGATAGTTTGCATTTTTCATCTGATGTAACTGAACTTCGCTTGACCTGATTCCCGTTTAAGATGGGATACGTAGTCGGCCCTGTAGGTTCGGTCACATCTTAAAATAATCTTCATTTTCCCCATGGTCAGAAGCTGGGGTAGAATTTTTAGGAGGACCCTCAAAATTCCGGAGCAAGTCCAACCAATTTCATCATATGCAGAACAGTCAAATAATCACTCAATAAACTGGGGCAGCATTTTGAGGAGGACCCTCAAAATTCCGGAGCAAGTCTAGCCAATTTCATCATATGCATAACAGTCAAAGAATCACTCATTAAACTGGGGCAGAATATTGAGGAGGACCCTCAAAATTCTAATGCAAGGAAGTCGCAATGTCTCTAAAAGTATCACAGTCATTGGTTCATCTAATGTACTTGATACTGCATACTACTATGTTTTAAAAACTACATTTATCAAATGCATGCATATTTTTCGAAAACTTTATTTCTATGACAGCCAGATATTACCTAGGGTAACTCAAACAAGAGCCCTAGAGCCAAGCAAAGCAAAGCAAGCAGGCGAAGGCACGAACCAACCTTCCTGCAAAACTCACAATTTTTCTTTGGATGCAGGCACAATGAACATAACAGGAGTATTCGCAAATACACACATATCAAGAACACTTTCTTCACAACGATAAAATTGCCAAATGCAAACATGCCTCCAGAAAAGAAATACTCTGCTATCACTCATTATCTTTTCTTTGCATGAGACTAAGCCCTGCCTCCTCAATTGCATAAGGCTAAGCACTACCTCCTAATTGCATAAGCTAAGCATTGCCTTTCTCTGCTTGAATAAGGTTAACACTGCCTTCTCATCATTTGCATAAGGTTAAGCTCTACCTTTATTCCTGCATAAGGCTAAGCACCGCTTTCTTTGCATGAGAATAAGTATTGTCTCCTATTTGCATGAGGCTAAGCATTGCCTCCATAATTGCATAAGGCTAAGCACTGCCTTTCTTCGCATGAGACTAAGCATTGTCTCCTATTTGCATGAGACTAAGCCCTACCTCCTTAACTGCATAAGGTTAAGAACTGCCATTCATTGCATGAGACTAAGCATTGTCTCCTATTTGCATGAGGCTAAGCCCTGCTTCCTTAACTGCACAAGGCTAAGAACGTCCTTTCTCTGCATGAGACTAAGCACTGTCTCCTATTTGCATAAGGCTAAGCCCTGCTTCCCCTTCTTGCATAAGGCTAAGCACTGCCTTTTCCTCAAGACCAATGGCTTTCTTCATTACGCCATCTAAGACCTAACAAAACCCTCTACTCGCCCAGGGCTATGCTCTGCCCCAATCTTATACAAGACTAAGCTTTGTCTTGTTTTGCGTCTTCATATGACCAATCATCACGTCTTTCCATCTCATGGGCTGAAATATCACCATTTTATTCGAAGGTGTCATAGTCCGAAGGCATCATCGTCATAGCCTGAAGACACCATGTCATGGCCTGAGGATCTCTTGATATTGTACATCATTATTCAAAGGCGTCATGGTTCAAAGGCACCATTCTCATAGCCCGAGAACGTCTTTTCATGGTCTGCGAATCCCTTATATCACGATTCATGGCCCGAGACGTCATGGTCTAGGGACATCATCCTCGCCGTCTAAAGTAAATCTCCATGGTCCAAAAGGGAATTTGCATCATGTTTAAATCCTCGCAATAATCCATATATATTTGCATGCATCGTGTTTTATGTTTGCAGGTAATCCAGGAAGTAACCGTTCTTCAAGCGGGAGCAATCTTCGCTCCAGTTTCCATTCATAACGTTCACATTCTGCAAATGTTTTAAACATAACCGACTATCATCAATTCTCGCTTCTTACTCTATGGCTATTCAGATACTTTCTCTATAATACATCCGTTACATTTCATATTCACATTCATAACTCCGCATAAATCCATCTGATACTATTCTTCCTAAAAGAACCTTTTCCGAAACGTACAACCATTCCTATAACAACTCCATCGGTTCGTTCATCGTTGGATCCAGAACTAAACATGGCCTGATTCCTGTAAAACCAGGAATATGTAGGCAGATTAGAAATCGGAGTTCGGCCTTTATTTTTTAAAATCATCACATTTGGTCAAAATCGATCGTCATTTCTTTACCCGATAATTCTTTCATCATTATTTGGTAAAGAGGGGCAGTTGTTGATACCCAATTTTTCCTTCATATTTTAAATTGTATATACATACTTTCAAATAGTATATTTGCATCATCATTTAGTTTATGAACCTATACAGGCATTTTACATAATTTTTAAAGGTTTTAAATCAATTTCTTTCTGCATTTTATTGTATAAATACCCAATAATTATCCTTCAAATTATTTTTATGGTGATTTATTCATCCAAACTAATCATTTACACCAACATGTATGTTTTTATATATTTTATTGCATTTTTTATAATTACATTTGCATTTCAGGGCTAATTACACATTTTTTGCAATAATAGCCCATATTCATGTATAATTATATTATTTATGCAAAAAATATTTTTTTATAATGCTAAGTTATTATTTTTAGTCATTTTAGTTCACAAATAATATTTTTTTCCATTAATACTTTTATATATTATTTCTTGCTAAAATATTGGGTATTTAAAAATTAGCCTAAATTCCTAATCAATTTAGGACCTAATAACCCAACCCTATTACCCTGGCCCAAGACCAAACGACCCTGTCTAATACCCAGTCGGTACTCGTTTTATTTTAACCCGCCTCGTTTGTTTTTAATCCTAGTCGTTGATGTTTCAAGATCAACGACCCACATCCTTCCCCCCGTTTTTAATTAACCAACCCCCCCCCCCAAACCCTAGCCATTCCCTCTAACCCGCCACCCTCATATGCTCTCATCTCTCTTTTCTTTTGAAGAACCCTAGCCGCCACCCCGAAATCCCCTCTCCTAATATCGTTGATAATGGGATTTTACCATTATTTGCTTACCTTATTGGTCCCCTTTCACTACTGGTTGTTCGTCTGTGGTGTTAACTAGTTTCTTGCCTAAACATGGCAAGCAAATCTCATCAAAATTAAAACAAAGTCGGTTGAAATCCTAGACCTTTATGCTATTCCGTCTAAATTCATCCTTTGTTCTATTATGGGTACGAATCTCTGTGTTTGTTGATTCCTACTTACCCTAAAACTAGGGTTTATAGATCTCTTCAAATCGAACCAAAAGTGGTTCAAATCTCTGATTTTGAGTGATATTTTGTCTATATTTGTCCTATTCCTTGTGATGTTTGATTTATTTTTAGATTCTGCCAATTTTTCACTGTGACGACCCGACCCGTCGTCACGTGACTTACCGCTTCGTTTTCCCCGTTTTTAGCTTCTTTATGCTTCATTATCCGTATCTCATGTGATCGAGTTGGTTCGGAGAGGTTTTGGTAAGAAATGAGACACTTAGTCTCTTTAAAGAAGGTTTGGTTTGAAAAAGTCAACCGGATGTTGACTTATGAGTTAGAGGGCTTGAATGTGATTTCCGGTGATTTGTTTAGCTTCAGGGGATGATTTGTGACTTAGGAGCGTGATCGAAAGTGATTTTAGAGGTCCAGTGTAGAATTAGGCTTGAATTGGCGAAGTTAGTATTTTGGCGAATTCCGGTTGATAGGTGAGATTTTGATCCGAGGATCGGAATGGAATTCCGAGAGTTGCTGTAGCTTCTTTAGGTGATTTGGGATGTGTGTGCCAAATTTCAGGTCATTCAGAGGTGTTTTGGCTGGGTTTTTGATCAAATGCGTGTTTCGGAAGTTTTAAAAGAACTTAGGCTTGAATCCGATGTAATTTGATAGTTTTGGTGTTGGTGGAGGTGTTTTGATAATTGGAGCAAGTTTGAATGATGTTTTAGGATGGATTGGCACTTCTGGTTGAGGTCCCGGGGGCCTCGGGGTGATTTCCGATGGCCACGGGATGAATTTTGGACTTGTGTCATTGCTGATATTTGCTGGTTCTGGTATTTCCGCATCTGCGGAAAAGGGACCGCAGATGCGATTCCGCAGAAGCGAAAAGGGAGTCGCAGGTGCGAGTTTCTTGAGGAGTTAGTTTGTCGCAGATGCGGGCTTGGAGCCGCATCTGCGGTGTCGCAGATGCGGCGATGGAATCGCAGAAGCGGACATGGGCCATTGGGATTTTCCGCAGAAGCGGGCAGGTGTCCGCAGAAGCGGTGTCCGCAGAAGCAGATTTAGACCGCAAAAGCGGTCCTGAGCAAATAGTAAAGCTCCGCAGAAGCGGAGAAGTTACGCAGGAGCGGAAACCGCAGAAGCGGTTAGAGGATCGTAGAAGCGAAAATGCCTGGGCAGAAAGGGTTTTAAAAGTTTCATTTTGTTCCGCGAGCTAAGGCATTTTTCCACCATTTTTGAACATCCTTGAGAGCTTTTGGACGAGAACTGAAGGGGATTTCGACTGGGATTGATTGGAGGTGAGTTCTATGACCTAATTACATGATTTAATGGTAGAATCAACCTAGAAATTCATGAAAATTTATCAAAAAGGGGGAAGAACTAGGGCTTGAGTTTTGGTATTTCAAATTGGGTTTTGATGGGTCATTTGAGCTCGGATTTGGGAGTTCTTGATATGTATAAACTCGTGGCGAGATAAGGAATCCGTTGATGTAAAATTTGCTGGAATTCGAGAAGTGGGCCCGGGGCTCAGGTTTTGCAAATTTCGTGATTTTTTATGTTTTTCGATTCTTTTCGATTGGGGTATGTTCCATTAGCCTATTGTGATGTATTCGTTGTGGTTTTGATCAGATTCGACGCGCTAGGATTTTGACCGGCTTGAGGTGAGTAATGATAGTAAATGATATCCTGAGGGTTTGAAACCCCGGATTTGCACAACGTAGGGCTATATTGAGGTGAAACACGCGCTTCATGACGAGCGCGGGGTGTTTACTACTGGGGATTGTGACTTGGTCCGTCCCGATTGATATTTTTACCGCGTATTTGACTGAGATGTATTTGTTATCAACATGATTTGGGTCTGTTGCCATATTTTGGGCTTCATGCCGACTACTTGAATCCTTCGTGGATTTTTATCACTGTTTCCTCACTATTTTGATATACTACTTCAACTCAATCCTGTTGATTATACTATTTTCTTAAACTCAGCTGCTTTAATTGAACTTTGAGACTTAAATGATATTTTCCACTATTGTTTGGGCTGAGCATTACTATTTTATTGATGCCCGAGGGGCTTATGATGTTTTCTGGACTGAGTGAGGCTTTCAGGCCTTGTGAGTAATGTGAGGAGGCTTTCAGGCCTTGTGAGTGGTGTGAGGAGGCTTTCAGGCCTTATGAGCGATGTGAGAAGGCTTTCAGGCCTTATGTTGATATAGCGCTTGGGCCGTAAGGGGCCCCTCCAGAGTCTGCACACCTACAGTGAGCGCGGGTACCCATATGATCTGAGAGTGAGCCCGAGGGGCTGATACTTTGCTGAGTTATTGATACTGAGCCCGAGGGGCTGATACTCTTCTGAGCAATTGATACCGGGCCCGAGGGGCAGATTTCTACTCACTTACTTGTTGTTTTACCCGATTTACCTGTTTTTAAAAGGAGATTTCATTTAACTCTTTACTATTTTACTACTTTAAGTGATTTACTGCCTGATATAGAATTGCCTTGTGCACTTATGTGTTTTCATGCCTTCGGTTATTGTTTATTATTATTACTCACTGGGTCGGAGTACTCACATTACCCCCTGCACCATGTGTGCAGATTCTGGCATAGCAGAGTCCGCTCCTGAGCGTTGATTCCTTCCAAAACAGGCAGCGAGTTGGAGTTACTAGGTAGCTGTTGACATCCGCAGCCCCTTGTCTCCCCTATCTTACACCATTTATGTTTTCTTCAGACTATTGTATCGGATATTACTCTTTGCAGACTTATGGCAAACTCTGTAGTAGCTCATGACTTGTGACACCCCGGTTTGGGCTCTGTCGGGATGGTTTCCCTTGTTATTATCGCTGATTCCGCATTATTGACTATATTAAGCATGTGTTAGAATTGTTAATATTAATTAATTGCTTTAAAGGAGGTGTTGCGTTGTTCTGGCTGGCCTTGTCTTCACGAGAGGCGCCATCACGACCGGGTTTGGGAATTTGGTCGTGACATTCACTTTCCCTAAAAAATTAGGGTTTGAGATTTTTTCCCTTTTCCTTAATGATTTTCGATTGCATGTGATGTTCTTTCCTTTCTCGTGTTTGATTGATGATTTTCCTTGTTTGGGTATTTAATTTCTACTACTATATAAACCCATTCCCCTTCCCGTTTTTGGACAGACTTGAATCACTATAATCTCACTAAATTTAAAAGCTCTATTCTGTTATTCATTTATTATCTCGTTCTATACTTTGGTTATTTGCTGGCTGAAAGCCAAGGCCACCGAAATCTGGGTTCTTGTTCTTCGTTGATATTCAGAACACTGTGGATTTTTGTTCTTTCTTGTATTTTCGCTTAAGTGGTAAGTTACTGGATTTCGTAGTTTCATTTCCATGTATCTGTGATTTGCATATGTTTTCACTTCTAGAGATTGTAGTTTAATGAGTTTTTCTAGGTTGTTCTTGTGTGCAATTCTAATTGCTTTACTTCAGTTTTAGGTCTCTTTAACCCTTGACTTCATTATGTTGGTAAATTGAAACATGCCCAAAACTAATTTGAGTTAATTACATTCTATTCGAGCCTATATGTTGCAACTTTCTGATGTTTAGGACCTCTGCATCTCTTTGTTGTTTAATTTGCTATCAATCCTGTTACTTGAATACGCTTTACTTACATGGTTCATATCCCTTTTAATAGACTAGTTGATTGTGTTCAAAGCATGAATATATGCATTAACCATATATCCTCAGTCTATTTCATGTCCTATTCTGAATTTGCTGTGATGATATCCTGCTTATGTAGCATGTTTGATCCTGTTCCCTATTAGTATGTGATAAGTCGGGATTCTAACATGTTTTATGCCTCTACTTGCCTATGCTTTGGTTATAAATTGCTACAAAATAGTCCCAAAATGCTCACAAGTTGTGCTTGATTGCAGGTTTGATCGACAAAGTGGCAAATGTCAAAGATCGGCTCAAAAATGAGTGAAACCTGCTCAAGTGTCAAGACCAAGTGAATTGAGGAAAAGAGAACATAGTGCGGACCGCGCAAAAGTGAATGCGGCCACACTAGAAGGTTCAGAGAATTGACATATTTAAGCTGGAGGTAACGGGGGCGCAGTACGATTCTCGAGGTCCGCGGTCAGGCTCCGTGGCCGCGCTACTCTTTTGTGCGGTCCGCGGAGCAGAGATTCAGAGAGTTGACAAAATGCTAGTTCCAAGCAATGCGGTCCGCGGTCGTACTTGTGCGGACCGCACCAACTTCCACCGCGGCCGCGGTACACTTCCACGCGGTCCGCGGTCCTCAAGTTCAGAGAAGCATAAATGTAATGTCCAAGAGCCAGTGCGGCCGCGGTCCTTTTTGTGCGGCCCGCACTGACCCCGCAGGGGTATTTTTGTCCAGTTTTTCCAGCCTAGTATAAATAGGACATTTTACCATTTTTTGGTTATCTGTTATATTCCAGACTTAGCTGCGCTCGTGAGACTCACTTTTGTAGCAATTTTTGGCACTTTTGCTCTTCATTAACGATAGATTATTGTAGTTTCTTCTTAGCAATCAATTAATATGTTTAGTTCTTCATCTATTTCTTCAATTTCTGTATCTCGCATGAGTAGCTAAACCCATTAGCTAGGGTTGTGGCTCAACCATAGTGTGGGTAATTGATGGGTGTTGCCATCTAGGGTTAGAATGATTATGGGTGTTTGCTATTTGGGTTGATTTTATGTTTTAATTTCGAATTTGTGGTTGCAAACACTGATTTGTGCTTAGTGGGTCTAACTCCTCTTGAGAAAGAGACTCCATGACCCCAAAAATTGACCCAACAGGGAATTGGGTGGACTCATGAGAAATGATAGTCCCAATTAACTGGTTAAATCTCGAGAGAGTAATCACCCTAATTGAACCATAGTTGCTTGATCTTATTGGCCTACCCAATTGGTCTCGAGAGAGTCAATCGGGCAAAATCACTTTCTCTACCGAGAGGTGTCAGAGTGGGTACAATTGTGCAACGGTTATAGCATAAGCCCCAAATATGTCAATCTATCTTAGTAACATCTACCCGTCAATTAGCCACCTAGTTAATGCCACGACCCTAGTGCCTTCCTTCCCATTAGATACAACTTAGCAGTATTTTAGTAGCATAATTTAGCGGTAATCATTAGTTTTATCATAGTAGTTATAAAATCAAAAAACCAAGAATGTTTGAAGTGACATTAGGAGTACAAACGCATCTTTAGACTAGACAGAAAATCCAACTCCACTACTAGCTCCCTGTGGAAATCGATCCCGACAACTATTCGGGTAAAAGCTATTGCCACCCGCTCTTCCTACCTTGGTGTAGTGTCGAGTTGGCAGCGATCAACTTTTTGGCTCCGTTGCCGGGGAGCTTAAGGTGTTGACTATCTGTTTAGTGTTTTGCTTCTCTTTCCTTCTTGTTTACTAATTTTGTTTGTGTCGATCACTCAGGTACTATGGCTTTAAATGCTACTGAACCTCTTGGCAATGCCATGGCGGGGGAGGAGGTAGAAGATATTGATCATGATGAGCTTCCTGTACCTCCAGCTCCACGTAGAGGCCGTCAGGCCAATGACAACAATCCTATTCCAAACCCTCCTCCGCCACCCCCAAGAGTAGTCCCAAGAGTTCTACCAAATCAAGGATATGCGAGGCCATTGTTCCTCCCCGAATCCGGGCGGGGAACTTCCAAATCACAAATGTCATGTTGACCTTGCTCGAGCAACGAGGATATTTTACGGGCGTATCCGGTCAAAATGCATACAAGCACTTGAAGGGGTTCGTAGATACTTGCTGGGGCAGCAAGCAAACAAACGTGTCAGAGGATGCGTTGAGATTGAGGCTTTTCCCGTTTTCTCTTCGGGGTAAAGCGTTGGATTGGTTAGAAAGGCTCCCCAATCATTCTATCACCACATGGCATGAATTGGCGGACAAATTTATTGCCAAGTTCTTTTCTCCAAGTCATATGGCGGTTCATCGGGATGAGATTCTAGCTTTCAAGCAAATGCCAACGGAACCTTTGCACGAGATATGGGAAAGATATAGAACAATGGTGAAGGAGTGCCCTAATAACGACATGACCGAAGCGATGATACAACAAACTTTTTATCGGGGCATCAACACCACAAATCAGTGCATTGTGAACCAATTGGCCGGAGGGAACTTTATGAAACTTTCTTACCAAGAGGCATGCGATGTACTTGATGAAATGTCCGACACCTCTTCGGCATGGCAAAGCCGAGCAAATGTACCCGAAGGTGACCCCACGGTCATCCATTTGCACAAGGAATTGAACGATCATGGCCAAGCTATTGCCGAGCTTACAACAACTATGAATCAATTGGCGAAGGCGCAATTGCAACAAGTCCAAAATCCGCTCCAAGTCAACGCAGTGGAAGGTGTTTCTTTGTTAAAAAGGAGGCAAAGAGGGCAACAACAACCTCAAGGTAATTGTGAGCAATTTGACAACAACAATGATGGTGTTGGTTATTCGAATGAGTGCTATGATGATCAAAGCGAGGAATGTCAATATGTCAATAACTACCAAGGGAATAGAGGAAATCAAGGGAATCAACAGTGGCGCCCCCAAGGAAATTGGGGAAATCAACAAGGCGGCGGTAATTGGAATAATAACAACCAACAACAAGGAGGTGGCAATTGGAACAACAACAATCAAAACAACAAATGGGGTAACCAAGGTAACAATCAAGGCAATTGCAACGGGAACAATAATAATTGGAATAACAACAATGGTCAAGGCGGGTGGAATAACAATGGAAATCAAGGCAAGCGGGGGCAAGGTTTTCAAAGACCCCCGATGAATCAACAATCGAACAATCCGCCTCCGTTTCAATCTCAAGGGTCTAGTTCTTCGGGTAGTGATATGGGAAGAATAGAAATGATGTTCGAACAAATGATGAAGAAGAACCAAAACTCCGATGCTCAATTGGCTTCCCACAATACCTCTATTCGGAATTTGGAGGTGCAATTTGGCCAAATCTCTCAATCGTTGAATAATCGACCTAAGGGTGCTCTACCAAGTGATACGGTAGTGAACCCGAAGGGAGGTAACAATCATGTGATGGCGGTTACAACAAGAAGTGGGAGAGGCGGTGATGTGCATGCCTCGAAAGAAAATCAAGTTGTGAATGATAATGTTGGGTTACAAGAAAATGATATTCCTTTGATAGTTGAAGATGTGTTTGAGACAAATGTGAACAATGAAGTGAGGATAGATATTGATGAGGCCGAGGTGGAAAGTCAAGAGGCCGTGAACCCGTCTAGGGAGCACATAATTGACATGCCGGAGCCGGTGGTGCCAAAAGCCAAGGCACCTTTGCCTAGACCACCTCCACCTTATCCTCAGCGGTTAGAAAATCAAAAGAGTGACAATCAATTCAAAAAGTTCATAGATATGATGAAAAGCCTTACAATCAATGTGCCTTTGGTGGAGGCACTAGAACAAATGCCGGTATATGCTAAGTTCATGAAGGATTTGGTCACAAAGAAGCGTTCCATGGATTGTGAAACAATAAAGATGACTCACCAAGTCAGTGCGATAGTGCATTCTATGGCCCCGAAACTGGAAGACCCTGGAGCTTTTACTGGGAATTGGGCAACCTAGGCCAACCTCAATGAGACTTCAAATGGTGGATCGGTCAATGAAGTGGCCTTTGGGTATATTTGATGACGTACTTGTCCGTGTTGATAAATTCATCTTGCCGGCCGACCTTGTTATATTAGATTGTGAAGTAGACTTTGAAGTTCCGATCATTCTTGGGAGACCTTTCCTAGCTACGGGGAAGGCTTTGGTTGATGTTGAGGCGGGTGAGTTGACATTCCGTGTGGGGGATGAGAAGGTGGTTTTCCCTCTTTGCAAATCCATGAGGCAACCTAATAGCACCGAGGTGTGCTCATTTGTTGACATTGTCACGGCTGTGATAATGGATGAGACAAGTGCTATGCTCAATGTTGAAGACCCTCTTGTGGCCGTTCCTCTAAATCGGGATATCAATGATGATGCAAGTAGAGTGACGTGCATAGATGGTTTACATGATATGGAATCTTGGAGGCCCAGTAAAATGTGTTTGGATCTTCACAATCGGGAAACTACACTAGCAAAGCCAACAATTGAGGAGCTACCGGTGTTGAAATTGAAACAAGTTGCTCCACACCTCTGCCTCACAATCTTTGAGCGCGATATTATCTTGGAGGATGATGCAAAGCCGTCTTTGGAGCATGAAAGAAGATTAGACGAGGTGATGCAAGAAGTGGTGATCTACCCTATTTCTGACAGTTCTTGGATTCCTCCGGAACACTGTGTGCAAATGAAGGGTGGCATGACCATAGTGACAAACTCTCAGAATGTGTGGAGTCCCACACAAACAGCTGCAGGTTGGTAGGGCTGCAAGAATTATGGAAAATTGAACAAAGTACCCTGTAAGGATCACTATCCATTGCCGTTCGTTGACAAAATGCTAGATCATCTTGGTGGGCGTGCTTTTTATTATTTCTTGGAGAGCTTGATAAGAGCCAGTTGGTGGCGGTTTTTGATTTAAAGTGATGTAATGGTAACATGCATCGTGCCGCGACGTTAAATCAGGCGCTTCTTCTCAGGAAACCCATGTCTTTTTCTTTCTCTTTGATTTTCTTTATAGTTTAGGATTTTTGAGCTAATTGGTTGTGAGATGTTGCAGGGACTGTGTTGATGCAGTGCAAAATAAGTTGAAACAAATTGAACAGTCTCTGATGTTTTCCAGTGCGGCCGCGGTCACCTTAGCGCGGTCCGCACTAGCATGGTCCAACAATGATGGTCTCTGAAGTTTTCCACCGCGGCCGCGTTCCAGTTAGTGCGGTCCGCGGTGGACTTTCGCGGCCGTGGTCTGCTTTTACGTGGTCCGCGGAGGTTGCCTACTGAAACATTCTTTGGTGAAATCCAGCGCGGTCTGCGGTCTGTTTTGCGCGGCCGCGCTGGTAGGTGAGTATGGGGCCCGCATCATTTTCTATAAATAGAGCCCCAAGGTCTCAGTGTACCCTTTTCGAACTCTGAAAACTCTAAGGCCTAGAACTACTGTTCATCCCTTTTTGAGACCGTAACTCTTGCTTGCTTGGACTAATTGCATTCAATCTTCACAAACCTGGTAACATTTCGTGCATTTGTGATTAATTAATTTCATATTTTCATTTTAATTGCTTGCCCAGTAGTTTTAGCTTCTTCTGTCGTCTGCTAGCTTCTTCTTTTTCATTTAATTGATAGTTTAGGATAGTTTAAAACCTGGGTTATGTGCTGAATGTGTCTAATGATTGGGCAAATGAGTAGGGATAAAGTAGGTGTAAATATTTGAACAAAAATGGCTTAAATACAACCCTAACTTAGTGCCCGTAAACCCTAGCTCAGCGCGGACCGCGATCGCCTTTGCGCGACCGCGCTGCACTGACGTGGTCCGCGCTGCTTTTCTTGTGCGGGCCGTGGTGCTCTTTAATTGCAAGTTGACTTTTTCCAGCGCGGCCGCATTGCACTTTTGTGCGGTGCACACTGGCCCATCGCGACCGCAATCCTATTTTGTGCGTACCGCGGTGGGAGATTCAGAAAGTTGTTATTTTGGGCCTTTGCCCAGCGCGGACCGCGATTGCTTTTGCGCGGTCCACGGTGTCTCCAACGCGGCTGCACTCCTTCTTGTGCTGGCCGCGGTGCATGTTTCTGCAACTATGTTCTTCAACTGTTGTCTGCAATTTTTTCATTCACCTGTTTCACTGCGTGTGCTTAAACTAACAATGTTAGATGTGTGTGTCTGCAGATAATGGTTAAACAAAGAGGCACTAAGGGGTCACAACAACCCGGGAGAGGTGGTTCCTCCCGAGGGGGTACATGCAAGAGAGTAGCAAAATTCACTCCCCAGGCTCGAAAGAACATAAAGATGACCCGAAAACTGATAAGAGCTGCTGATAGGGCTGCTTCTCATTCCTCCGGGAGTGAGTATGTGCCATCCAAGGACATCTCTCAAACTCAGTCCCGACTCACATAACCATCTCCTTCCAGATAACTGATACCCCTCCAGCATCACCTATTATCAAGAGGCCGGTAAATGTAATTTCTGATTCATCTGACGAGTCTGAAGCCGGTAGTGGGAACTACTCCACCTCCCCCACAGCTTCATTATCTGGGGAGAGTGTAGGCGGAGATGAGGGTGGTGAGCCTCAGGTTGGGGGAATAGCCCGAACTAGGAAAGCCGAAGAGTGGGAAGATAGATTCGTGAGCCAAGTGGCTTACCACAAGTTTAGGGAGCAGTAGAGCCTTCTACCGGGCCTTCCACTATGCCTGCTGCCAGTACAGTTGAGGACTTGTCTCCAGGACCATCCTCTGCTGCTGGTCCCAGTACTTCAGCTGGCCCGGGGGTTCCATCTTCCCGGGCTCATCCTTTCACTGCCCATCAGTTGAGCCAGACATTGGCCAGTTTGAACAACTGGATGTCAGCTGCGACATCCAAGTTGTCTACTTTGTCTTCCACCATTGAGACTCAGTCTGCACCACAGATAGCTCAGATCCCTCAGTCTATTGAGGACACACTGAAGAAGATCTTGGAGAACCAGGAGAAGATGATGAAGACACAGGATGCCTTGTCTAAGGCAGTGGATTCACAAGGCAAGGCTTTGAAGCAGCTTGCCCGGGAGCACAAGAAGATGAGGAAATCACGGGCTTCCAAGGAGTATGTGAAGGAGCGCAGAGCAGATGTGGACAAGCTATTGGCGGACCAGATGCCTCTAGACTTGCTATTTGGGGATCCAGCCCCAGCAGCAGCACCAGTAGCAGAGCCAGAGCAGGAGTAGTCTCAGAGGCTTCCTAGGAAGAAGAGTAAGATCCCTAGTGAATTCGATGCTGTCATCCAGTTGGCAGACCCACAGGAGGTCTCCTCCAGTTTGCCACATGATGCACCTGACATCCAGCCGGTCCAGGACAGGCCCCAGTCCCAGCAGCCGAGCAGCAGGAGACCGGGAACCAGTCTGAAGTTCTCTCTAACCCCTTGGAAGAGGTGAAATGACTCAAAGACTAAAGCGAATTGTGCCAAATGAATCAAAAGAAGTGCTTAAGGGAAGGTTGAACCCACTTGAACAAAAACATATCCTACCCTTACCCAAAAGCCTTTACATTGACTCCATAAAAGCCCTATAGGATCTTGAGTTGGATGACGCTCGCATTAGTGGATACTTATATGAGGGTCAAGCATATGGTACTTAGAGCTGGACTTGTGATATTTCCTTGAGAGAGACGAGCGAACTCCCGTTAACCTCGGTTTGTGTGCTATTACTCTAAAAGGTGAGGTTTGCTTAGGGAGAGTTGAGGATGTATGAGTTTTGGTCCCACAGTGACTAAAGTAATTGAGAGAGTTCTTTGATGTAATGAGTCAATCCTTGATGCTCTTGTGTCACACTTGATCCACAGTTTTCAAGGTTTAAATGTTGTTAATGATCCATTTGTGTTGAGGGCAATTGTTAGTCCCAATTGATGCTTGTTGAGGTTACTTTAGGATAACTGGAATTACTTGGATTGTCCTTTAAGGGGTGGGTTTTATTTTGTTTGCTTGAGGACAGGCAAAGGTTTAAGTTTGGGGGAGTTGATAAGTCGGGATTATAACATGTTTTATGCCTCTACTTGCCTATGCTTTGGTTATAAATTGCAACAAAATAGTCCCAAAATGCTCACAAGTTGTGCTTGATTGCAGGTTTGATCGACAAAGTGACAAATGTCAAAGATCGGCTCAAAAAAGAGTGAAACCTGCTCAAGTGTCAAAGACCAAGTGAATTGAGGAAAAGAGAACCTAGTGCGGACCGCGCAAAAGTGAATGCGGCCGCACTAGAAGGTTCAGAGAATTGACATATTCAAGCTGGAGGCAACACGGGCGCGGTACAATTCTCGAGGTCTGCGGTCAGGCTCCGCAGCCGCGCTACTCTTTTGTGTAGTCCGCGGAGCAGAGATTCAGAGAGTTGACAAAATGCTAGTTCCAAGCAATGAGGTCCGCGATCGTACTTGTGCGGACCGCGCCAACTTCCACCGCACCCGCGGTACACTTCCACGCGGTCCAGGGTCCTCAAGTTCAGACAAGCATAAATGTGAAGTCCAAGAGCCAGTGCGGCCGCGATCCTTTTTGTGCGGCGCGCACTGACCCCGCAGGGGTATTTTGGTCCAGTTTTTCCAGCCTAGTATAAATAGGACATTTTACCATTTTTAGGTTATCTGTTATATTTAAGACTTAGCTGCGCTCGTGAGACTCACTTTTGTAGCCATTTTCGGCACTTTTGCTATTCATTCACGATAGATCATTGTAGCTTCTTCTATGTAATAAATTAATATGCTTAGTTCTTCATCTATTTCTTCAATTTTTATATCTAGCATGAGTAGCTAAACCCATTAGCTAGGGTTGTGGCTCAACCCTAGTGTGGGTAATTGATGGGTGTTGCCATCTAGGGTTAGAATGATTATGGGTGTTTGCTATTTGGGTTGATTTTATGTTTTAGTTTCTAATTTGTGATTGCAACCACTGATTCAAGCTTAGTGGGTTTAACTCCTCTTGATAAAGAGAGTCCATGACCCCAAAAATTGACCCAACAAGGAATTGGGATGGACTCATGAGAAATGATAGTCCCAATTAACGGGTTAAATCTCGAGAGAGTAATCACCCTACTTGAACCATAGTTCCTTGATCTTATTGGCCTACCCAATTGGTCTCGAGAGAGTCAATCGGGCAAAATCACTTTCTCTACCGAGAGGTGTGAGAGTGGGTACAATTTTGCAACGATTATAGCATAAGCCCCAAATATGTCAATCTATCCTTAGTAACATCTACCCGTCAATTAGCCACCTAGGTAATGCCACGACCCTAGTGCCTTCCATCCCATTAGATACAACTTTGGAATATTCTAGTAGCACAATTTAGCGTTAATCATTAGTTTTATCATAGTAGTTATTAAATCAAAAACCAAGAATGTTTGAAGCGACATTAGGAGCACAAACACATCTCTATTGAAGCAGATCTACAAAAGGTAACAGAGTGCGGATCGCGACAAAATTTTGCAGCCGCACTCAGGTAAGGCGGTGGGTCCACTGGTTCTGAGTATAAATAGGAGTTTTTGAATCATTTCATACTTTACAAACCCTAACTGCTCAAACTCATCTAAAACACTGTGTCACGCCCCAAAATCGAGGGACGCGACCAGCGCTCAACCGGAGGACCCCAGTCAAGCGGACCTGGAATTGCCTTTCCTATCCCACGCGTTACCCCGTGATTTCAATATACATTATTCCTGTGAAATTGCCATTTGTAACTTAAGCATGAACTTACAACTTGAATTCATTTCTACTTTTTATCATTACCATCATATGATACCAAATACTTACAACATTTACCAACGTGGATCACGATTCCAAACCGTACCATTAATTACCCAAAATACATATGTACACTACCCACATTGTGTCTACGGAGCCTCTAAGGGTACAAAAGGATGATACAATACTTGCCGGTAACAAGGTTCCGGTTATACCTTACACAAATACCAAAACAAGACTCCGGAATAAAAGCGACATGAGCCACGCAGGGCCCCGAGACACCAATTCAGCTGACGGAAAGTGAAGGAGTGCTACAGACGGTGGACTGGAGTACCTGCTATTGATCCACCTACAATCATAACACGGATGTAGCGCCCCCGGCAAAAGGGACGTTAGTACATTTGAATTGTACTGGTATGTATAAACAAACTTTACCCCAAGTAAACTCAAACAATACACAAGTAATGTACAGTAATAGAATCAACAATCAAATGCACATGAATGGAACAACCAAAGTCCAACAAGTTTCACAATCTCTCCATTTTCCCTTCCAACATCATTTCATTACATCAACGATTTCACAACTTTCACATGCGTTCATTTCAATAGTGATTTCGATCATTTTTCCACCCTTATTACCTCGGCCACCCTTATCACCCCAACCCACAATTTATCATTTTGTGTTGCGACGCGCAACCCGATCCCACCGGACAATCACATTTTACACAACAACAATAGTCCACAGTTCAATCACATGGCTTCAGGCCATCCAGAATATCATTTCACAACAACAATAATGATTCACAAAGAGTTTTCATTTGTATCAATTACGACTTCTTTCCATCATTTACTACACCGCCCTTACCACATAAACACATTTACACACACACATAGTTTGTAGCCATTTATCTACACCATCATATCAGAACGTTTAACCAACAATGTTCAAGGTATATTAATCGCAAGACTTCATGAAATAGGCCATCCTGCCATAACACCCGTGAAGCAACCAAAATTCACAAATAGTCCACATAAGTAACAGATACCAAATACTAACTCTACAAAGGTTAAAGTTAGCCATACATAACTGGAGCCGAATTTCCTTTTAACTACTTTCAATTCATCAAACGGTCTAGCAACGTCAATCTACTGCACAAGTTAACACATATTTCTTAGAATTGAAGCTCACAATTACTACCCGAACATTTTTAGGTTATTAGCCCTTCTTTTGCAAACCTCTACTTCTACCCAATTTCCCTTACTAGGTTTTAGGTTTTAAAAGACATGCATGTATGTTTCAACTTTGTTTTCAAGAATCAATGCATGAGAATCCCCCTTTATGTTTAAACCTGAAAATCAATGAAAAAGGTTAGGGAATTTTACCTGCAAGAATGGGGATAAAGATAATCACTTTGAAATTTTCCCGCCCGGATAGTGTTGAAGAATCAAATTTGATGAAGATGTGTTTCTCTCTCAAGAACCCTCTCTTCCTCTCTCTTATTTTGTTCAGAAAACTCGTTAAAATGAGGGGTTGGGGTGTTTTATTAAAAAGGGGGTCGGGTTTAAAATTTAGAAAAATAGGTACCCGAGTCAGATTGCGACCGCAGAGATGAAATGCGGTCCGCAGAATGGACCGCAAAAGTGCTCCAGAAAATCCAATCCTACTATTTGGGTCTGTGGCAGAAATGCGGTCCGCATACCCATTTTGCGGTCGCATAATGCACTGCATTTTTGACCTCAAATTTGACAGACACATTGACTCACTTTGCAATAGAAATGCGGTCCGCATATCAGTTATGCGGTCGCATAATGGACCGCATTTTGACCTTAATTTTAACCAAACCACCGACTCAATCTGCGGTAGAAATGCGGTCCGCATACATGATTTGCGACCGCATTCTGTATCGCAAAATAATACTTTTCTGGAAAAACTTGGTTCTTTGATTTTTAAATACTTAGATCAGTACGATGGGTCCGAACTGCGGCGAGCTTGCTCGCCGCGAAGAGTTTTACACATTCCCAACACATATTTGGAACCTGACACTACAAGCTACTAGGTTTTGAGCACAAATTTTTACGGGGCCTTACACACTGTGCATCTATACATGGTTTCAAATTCATCTCATTCTCATTAAATGTAGATTTCCTACCACATTTTACAATTGGTATGTTCATTTCAATGATTTGATTTTATTTTTTTTCTTTTCTTTTCTCTTTGTTTTAATTTTCCTTTTTAGTTAGGGTTAAATGCATTCCATAATGTCAAATTAATGCTTAATTGTTGCTTAAATACATGTGGGTAGTGTTTGTATGCCTAATGGGACCTGGGGCTAGTAACTTTGCATGGTTAATTGCTATAATTTTTGCACAGTTAGTGAAAACCCTTGTTGTCAGTTTTCTTCATTGCCGATTTAATTTGAATTTTGTGGTCGTGGTAACTTTTCTGCGGCCCGTGGTTGGTCCTGCGCAGCCGCGTCCAAGTTTTCGCGGTCTGCGCTTTTAAACTTTAGAGAGTTTATCATTTGCCTTCGTGGTCGCATTTACGTTTACGCGGTCCGCGATGGGTCATTCGAGGCAGCGTTCTATTTTTTGCGGTCCGCGTTTGATCAAGTTCAAAGAGTCAGTAGTATGAGCCTGACCTCTTCGTGGCCGCATTCACTTTTACGCAGTCCACGATGTGCATTTCGCGGCCGCGCTCAATTTTACGCGGTCCGCGTTGGCCTGTTCTGAGAAGCAATGTTAGCATTTCATCTGTACTATTTTAACACATGCTTGAAGTCCTATTCTAACTACATTTCACTACTTGTATGTTGCAAACAATGGTACGTTCCCGAGGTAGAGGTGATACGTCCAAAGAGAGGGCAAAACCATCCTAAGGCGGGGGGTAAAGGCAAGAGTAAGCTACCTCTAGCAGTGCAAAAGTCTATCGGAAGATTAAGAGCCTCCCCTAAAGCTGCGGATAAAGCCGCGGACCATTTTGAGAGCATTGAGTATGTCCCATCCCGGGAAACTTCTGAAGAAGACTCCATTCCGACACATATCCCCACACAATTCTCGGGGAAACTTTATTTAGTTGACGAGCCTACCTCCTCTTCTGGGTCGTCTGATGGCTCAGAGGGAAGTAGTGAGGCTTCGGCACCATCTTCCCCACCTGCTACAACATCGGCCTCAACAGCTACCCCTATTAATATTGATGATGATGACGAGGTCCCGGATGAAGGGAGAGGGGGTGATACCAATGGTGGGGGGGGGGGGGTTGGCCAGGTCCAAAAAGCCAGAGGTGTGGGCTGATAGATTCGTGAGCAAGAAAGCATATTTGAAATTTCAGTAATGGTGGCTCTAAAGGTCGCACACCCTTGAGCGTCAGTTCATAGAGAGAGACCTCGTTCCCCACAATACAAATGTCAAGAAACAATCTGAGGAGAGAAAAGGGTGGAAGTAGTTCACCAGCAAAATGGTGGATGCAAATGACTACCTTCTTAAAGAGTTCTACGCAAAAGTTGCCGACATCAAAAAGGGCACCACTGTGACAAAGGTCCGGAACTTGAAGATCCGGTTTGATTTCCACACTTTGAACAACTATGTCGGTTTTGAGGATGTGGAAGCCGTGCAATACTCGGAGAAGCTGGCTCTAGATAAAGCAGCCCGTCCATGGCTAGCAGAGATATTAGCCATTCCAGGGACGACACCAGAATGACTCAGAGCTCGAGTTCCAATAGGCAGAAACACCCTATGCTTTGAATCCAAAGGGTCGTCCACATTTTTGTGCAGCCGGCCGCAAAAGTACCTCAGCAATCGCGGTTCACATAATTCCAATCGTGGCCGCGGTGGTACTTTCGTGGCTGCACTTTTCTGATGCGGTCCGCGTTCATGTTATAGCCCAACCATCCATCTCTCTGATTCTTCATTTCGCGGTCCTTAAAAGAGTGTTCGCGACCGCGTTGATACTTTTGCGGCCGTAATTTCCTGACGCAGTCGGTGTTTCATAACTCTTGGCCCAGGCTTGGTTTTTGTTCAAGTTTTGACTCCTGTATGAGTTGATTATGACTCCTTTGTCTCATTTTGAACAATCCCTGCAAGTAAGCATACTACATTAGTTTCCGGGAATACCTTCATGCATTTTAGGCCCAAAACGCAAGTAAAAGAGAGCAAATAATAGGTCAAAATCCCTACTTATCAGCATGCCACAGCAGAGTTCTCGTGCCATGGTTCTGGTATTTCTTGCTTCACCACCCGTTCGGCCATCTAGAAATGGTGGCCAGGCTACCGGAGATGGCGGTCATGCCATTTGAGGTGGAAATCAGGCTGTTAGAGCTGGAGACCAGCCAGCTAGAGGCCGTCCGAGAGGCGGAGGTCAGGGTGGTGCGGCCCGGCCTAGTCTTTATGCATTCTCGGCTAGACCTGAGGCTTAGTCATCTGACGCTGTTATCACATGTATTGTTCCAGTTTGCCATAGAGATGTTTTAGTTCTATTTGATCGAGCTCTACTTATTCCTACGTGTCATCCTATTTTGCTTCATATATGATCATGCCTTGTTATTCTTGGAGTGCTCTTGTGTATGTTTCCATGCCTCTAGGAGAATCTATCGTTGTATAACGTGTCTATCGCTCGTGTGTGATTACTATTGGGAGTCTTGAGACTAGTGTAGAACTCCTACTTCTAGATTTGATGGACTTTGACGTTATTTTCGGTATGGATTGGCTGTCACCTTATCACGCTATATTGGATTGTCACGCCAAGACGGTGACCTTAGCCATGCCGAGGTTGCCTCAATTAGAGTGGAGAGGGACTCCTGGCCATTTACCAGCAGGATTATTTCTTATATGAAGGCTCAGCATATGGTCGAGAAAGGATGTCTAGCTTACTCGGCCTATATTCGCGATTCTGGTGTGGAGGTTCCTTCCACGGATTCGGTACCGGTAGTGCGTGAGTTTCCATAGGTGTTTCCTCCAGATCTGACAGGGATGCCAGCCGACGAAGATATTGACTTCTGTATTGATTTGGCTCTGGGCACTCAGCCCATTTCTATTCCACCATACCATATGGCCCCGCTTGAGTTGAAAGAATTGAAGGAGCAGTTGCAAGATCTACTTGATAAGGGATTTATTAGACCTAGTGTTTCGCCTTGGGGTGCGCCCGTGTTATTTGTGATGAAGAAGAATGGTTCGATGAGAATGTGCATAGACTATCGTCAGTTGAACAAAGTCACTATCAACAACAAATACCCGTTACCGATGATTGATGGCTTATTTGATCAGCTTCAAGGTGACAAAGTGTTTTCGAAGATTGATTTGAAGTTTGGTTACAATCAGTTGAAGATTATGGCATCGGTGTCCCTAAGATAGCTTTTTCGGACATGGTATGGGCATTATGAGTTCCTAGTGATGTCATTTGGGTTGACAAATGCCCTAGCAGCATTTATGGATTTGATGAATCGGATATTTAAGCCCTATTAGGATTCTTTTGTGATCGTTTTCATTGATGATATCTTGATTAATTCCTGCAGTCGAGAGGAGCATGAGCAGCATCTTTAGATTGTACATCAGCCTCTGAGAGATAGTCAGTTATATGCCAAGTTTTCAAAGTGTGAGTTTTAGTTGGATTCAATTGCTTTTTTGGGGAATGTTGTATCGACCGAGGGCATTAAAGTGGATCCTAAGAAGATTGAGGCGATTCAAAACTGGCCTAGACCTACTTCAGCTACAGAGATTCGGATTTTCCTGGGTTCGGCGGGTTATTATTGTCGGTTCGTGGAGTGGTTTCCATCCATAGCAGCCCTATTGACTAGATTGACCCAGAAGGGTGCTCCCTTTAGGTGGTCTGATGAGTGTGAGTTGAGCTTCAGAAGCTCAAGATAGCTTTGACTACAACCCCAGTGTTGGTGTTGCACACAAGTTCAGGATCCTATATGGTGTATTGTGATGCATCGTGTATTGGGCTCGTGTAATATTGAACAGGGTGATTGTATATGCGTCACGAAAGTTGAAGGTTTAAGAAATGAATTACCATGTTCATGACTTAGAGTTGGCATTCATTGTTCATGCACTGAAGATTTTGAGGCATTACCTCTACGGTGTGTCATGTGAGGTGTTCACAGATCATCGGAGTTTACAGTATTGTTCAAGCAAAAGGATCTCAACTTGATGCAGAGGAGGTGGTTGGAGCTTTTGAAAGACTATGATATCACCATTTTGTATCATCCCGGGAAGACCAATGTGGTGGCCGATTCCTTGAGTAGAAAGGCTGTGAGTATAGGTAGCCTTGCATATATTCCGGTTGGTGAGAGACTGCTAGCATTAGATAATCAGGCCTTGGCCAATTAGTTCGTGAGGTTAGATAATTTGGAGCCTAGTCGTGTTCTAGCTTGCGCGGTCTCTCGATCTTCTTTGTATGAGCGCATCCGAGAGCGTCAATATGACGACTCCCATTTGCTTGTCCATAAAGGCACGATGCGGCATGGTGGTTCCAAGCAGTTTACTATCGGAGATGATGGGGTGTTTCGGATGAAGGATCGGATTTGTGTGCCCAATGTGGATGGACTTCGTGAGTTGATTCTTAAGGAGGCCCACTGTTTCACCCTATTTTGCACTAGTAAATACATGATTCAACTTGTGGTTACTTTGTTGTTGATGAAAGGGAGTCGCCATCTAATATTTAAAGTTATACCAGGGTACCTATTTAATTACTAAGTTCCATTTTTTATTGGATTGCTAACCGGTGAGATTATGGATAAGGGTTCTTGTTCTTCTAAGGGGAAAGTGTTAGGCACTCCTTAAAATCTACCTAAGGTAGCTCCATAGGACTTAGACTAATTTTAAGGCATCAGTTATTTATACTATGCTTAATTATTATTAAAAGTACGACATACTTATCATATATATATGTATATATATATGTATATATATATATATATATATATATATATATATATATATATAAGGGAGGGTATATAAAAGGGATGTAAGACTTAAGAGGGATGTGAAATTATAAAAGGGTCTATAGATAAGTTAAAAGGGTTCTAAAAGTAGTCCATACTTTATAAGGCTTGTAAAAATGAGATTAAGTTGTGGAAGTAGTTGATTTAGGCAATGAGTGTCTCTAAAAGATATTTGTAAGAAAGTGAACCTAAATGTACCTTGAATTAAAAATCTGAAAGAGGCCCATTTTTTGGTGATAGTACTTCACTGTTATTATAAAAAATAAAATTTTACCTCTTGTTTAGTAAAACTAGCGATTCTTTTTCTGATTTTTCTTTCTGGAAACGGGCTGCTATTTTTTTTTTGACAAAATTCTGGGCTTCAAAATCTTTTTAAGAAAAAAGGGAAGTGAGTGAGAACATTTTAATGATATGGGTAGATTAGAATTAGCGAAATGAGGATTAATTAATAACTAATTCCTTTTAAATCCTATATTATTTAAAGCTTTCCTATATTTCATATGATATTAAAGTATGAAGATAAAGTACGCCATTTAATATATGAGTGTCAAATACATGATAACAAAACACGATAAAGCGACAAGGCAGTGGGTATAAGTAATGAAGTAGTAAACGAGATTAAGGAAGCAATGAATAATAACAAAGGGAATGAGGGAAAGAAAACTGGACTCTGGTGATTGGGCCTCAGAAAGGTAGGCCTAGAAATTGAAAGATACGGCAATAGCTGACTGGACCCTCCAGAAAAAATGCAACAAGGCTGACTTGGTCCTGAGTTCTTTAGTAACTCAACAGGCCCAAATGTGTACATGCCCAAAAAAGAAAGAAAGTCATTAGATGTATATTTCATATTTCAGCATATTCAAACATCCATAAAACATATATAAATAGATGACTGGAACAAGAAATTATCAATATTCAAATATTATCAAAAAATATACCAATGCGGAAGTTATACATGGCAAATAATTTACATTGAAACCCTTTCGTTGTCATTAAATGCTAAACCCCTAAAGAATCCAAAATGTCAATGAGTTAAGGGCTAAAGAGGAAGCTCTACTCAAGGTTGATGCTCCCTTTGAATCCCCCGACACTTTAAAGTTCCCAAGGGACTCAAGGCCCAGGACAATGCTTGTGCCGGTGAGGGCAGCCAACCTAGAGTCAAACTCCACTCCAAGTACCCTTAACCACTAACACCACGTTTTCCTTATAGGTTTAAATGCGAATGAGGTCATTTTAATGTAAACTAATTACTATAGCATTACCTACCACAAAATATACAATCCCTCCTAACATAAGAACACACAGTCTACAGTTGATACCAAATAAAAGAATACAAATCAAGTGAATTTAAAAGTCTGACTTTCGAACACATACATGAGAGGAGGAGAAACATCACAAGCAAACTGCTAAAGGTCTAATAATTAGAGAAGAGCACACTCAAAGGAAAAGCACTCTATACAGGGTTCATATATGCAACAACACAAAAATACAGATGCTCCTGTCCCTGGCAAACTAATTGTGAACTGATTAGTTTGTTATTAACATAGGCAAGAATTAGCAACTCTACTTAGAACATTAAGGGTCAATAAAGGTTCAGACAAGACAGTCATGACTGGCCACTTTTACAGAGGTTATCTAAGATATCAGGAACAAGATTAAACTCTCAACATGACTACAAGTTCACAGATTTGAACATGGAATCCCTAAAAAGCTTAATAGAGTCATATCCCTAACAGTATTAACCTTAGACAAGCCATCATGTTCAAACAGTATCAACCAAGAACCTCATAAGGTTTTAAGGACCAGGTTTAGTTTCAGATTGACAATAAGGAAAGGATTGGGGTGGTTCAGGATAGAGCATGAAATCAGGAATCAAACAGGAATGTACAATATTCAGTCAGTTATATGAACACTTCAAGTGAGGTTATGACTTCATACAGACATGGGAGCTTTGCACATTACAGGATCAAGTCAAACATGTCATGAGGAGAGGGAGTTACAGATAAAGGAAGCATTGTATCAAAACAAGTTTAACTTAGACATAAGTCAAGCTTAGTATCTAAGTGTGAAGTAGTCATGCTTCAGCTTTAAAAAAATTATCACTTGATTATAACAGAATAACTAAGTCTTGCTTTTAATGGAAGATAACTCAATCATAGATGCATGTAAACTTCACTAAGTCAGCAGTAGTTTAAAGAGATTAAAAACAAGGAAGTACTACACAAAGAAAGTTTTGAATTAAACATGTATTTGAAGATTTTAACTAATCATGAGACAACAAAATTCAGTTGTACAACAATTACCAGTTGACTATAACCAGACATGATCATGACTTGTTCTATATAGAGGAAGATAGCTTGACCTTAACTGAATATACAGTAAAGGTTCATGAAAAGAAGGCAGTTTAACTCAAACGAGATGGTTTCATGCAAATACATCCAATAGTTAGGTATAACCATGAGAATGCAATAGTAACAACCTAGAAGTTGTTTTCAAAGTTAACATATACTAGTATAGAGAGGAATAGCATATAAGCACTTAGGTTGCATGCTTATAGTAGATGATATGAACTTAGGAACCTTCAAATTCATTTTAGTTATGATTATCTAAAAACTCAACCACAAGCCTATCAGAATAGAGAGAAGCAACATATAAAGTAAAGGTCACTGCAGAATCATCAATGAAAGGGTATGAAGTTTATGTGAGCATGAACAATCATTCAAGGGATATTACTACTTTAGTTTAGCAGATTATTTAGACCTAGAAATGTAAGTCACCAAGAATCACATAATATTTTGATCAATTACTAATTAAAGATTCACGAGGCAGGACATGTGATAGACAACATATTGTCACAAACAAACGATAAACATTTCCATGCTATTGGTAAGCATCATAAGTAACTATAGTTCACAGAAAACCAACAGCATATTCATAATAGTCATATAAGGTGATTAAAAGAGAGAAATTAGGAGTACACCAACCTTTTTGAGGGCAGTAGACCAAACGAAGGCTCTCTTAGTTGCTTAAGATCCCAAAAACTTCAAGTTTGAAGCAGCGACAATACTCAAAAATGAAAAGGAAAAGAACAGTAAGGAACCCGAGGCTTTTTTTTATCTCAAAATTGCTCTTAAGTGATTGTGTAGATGATTTCAGTATTACGTCGTGCGTTTTTCTGTTAGGTTGTTGTTTTTGGTGAGAACATTAAAGAGTCCTATTTATACTGCCATTTAAGGCTCTTAAGGCTTCGCAAATTCAAATTAGCAGTAGAGAATGACGCATGGTAGATGATGATAGCAAATCGAGTGAAAAATAGAAAGAAACAGAGGGGAAAAACATGGTCGATTTTACCTGAGAGGAGGGAGACAAAGAATCAACGGACAAACCCTAATGTACAGAGGTCACTACTTTTCACCTCTGGACAAGAATAATGATGACGGCGCTGAAGAAATTCAACCATGCATTCCATGGATTTGAAAACACAGAGGAAAGAATAGGCAAGCTCAGTGACAACAATTTGGGGTTAGGGTTTGATTTGGTTTTTGAATTCTATTAGCGAAATGGGAAAGAATAGCAGGATTCGCCGATAGTAGGGGACATATAGGAATTCAGACTTTGATTGAGGTGACCTTGCACAATTTTGTGCAAGGTTTTGGAGACTAATGGGTTAGGGCTGGAGGAGTTTCACGACCCAAAACCCACTATAGGTCGTGATGGCACTCAATGTCGCCATTGGCCAAGCCAGTGGTGACCTACCAACTTTTAACTATGCATTTTATTACTTTCGAAATCGTGAATTTTATAAGATGAAGAAATCAACGCATTAATATCATGGAAACTTACAATTTAAGTAGAATAGATAATAAAAGTGTGTAATTTCTAGGCAAAACCAAAACAACTTACAGAATATCCCAAAACCTAGTGTCACAAGTACATGAGCATTTACTAAGGAGTACAATAATAATACCACATTTGTCTGGAATATAAATAAGACAGGATTAAGTAAATAGTATGATGGAGACTCTGTGGGCTGCGATACATAGCCTGAAATTTGCAGCTCGCCATCAAGTCTGCTCAGCAGCTGCGCCTACGCGCCAAGATGACCACCAAACGAACCTGTCAGATCCTGCACATTTACTGCAGAAGTGCAGCATGAGTACATACATCAACGCGTACCCAGTAAGTATCTAGCCTAACCCTGGAGAAGTAGTGATGAGGGGTCGACATCGACACTTATTAGAGGTCTAATAAAGCAATATGATGTATCGTAAGCAACTATGGAGAACAACAGTAATAATGGGGTAAAACTGTAAGTTACATATTCTTCCAAGAATTTCCTTTCAAAGATAAAAATTTTGCAGTCTCGTTTTCTATCTCTACAGTCCTGCTGTATCAAGTGCCAGTATCAAACGGATGACGAAATAGCATGTAATGCATCGGGCAACCGTGGAAGGATAATCTCGTGAACATTCTGACTGCTAGCGATATAACGCATGATTATCCCGAGGTCGTACGGCCCGATCCAAAATAATGTGTACACTGCCGAGGGTCGAGCAACACAAACCATAGATGTAGCTATTATACTGACGAGGCATTCGGCCCGCTCCACAAGAAAGGAAGGAAATTATCGAATTACGAAACACGTGCTTACAATATAGTACATGAGCATAAAGTGAATATAACCTTTACCATTTCTCAAATAACTTACCAACAACTCAAGGCAATAAGGCTCTGCCTAATATATATATATATATATATGTATTTCTAAATCAATTTCAATTATAAATTCAATTAATTAAGCCAGCAGAATGAGTTCAAGTAATTTAAATATCACATGATAAAGTCTTGAGTCTGCCCGGACATAATCATGCTTTAGCTACGTACATACTCTCGTCACCTCGTGCGTACGTAGCACCCACAACTAGTAGCATATAACGATCACATCACCTAGGGGTAGTTTCCTCCTCACAAGGTTAGACAGGAGACTTAGCTTGCTCCGAAGTTCCATAACCGGCTCCAATGCCTCACTAATTCTTCAATTCAAAGACAACGATCCGAAACTAGTCAAGCAATGTGCAATTCAATCAAAATATACTCCAATACGTATAATTTAACAATTTATACAAATCTTCAGCTCTGCTCGAAAAGTAAACAAAGTCAACCATCGAGCCCACGTGACCGGACTCCGGAAATTCTTGAAGATAATCATTACCCATAACACCACGAACTCAAATGTACAATTTTTTCCTAATTCTATTTCCAAAAGCATGGTAAAAATCCAAAATAATCAATTCTAGGTTGTCCTCTTAAAATCCCACAATTTCTATGAATTTTCATGTATAAATCCGTATATAACTCATGCATTTAACTCGCAATAGGTGGGAATAGCTTACCTCACAATGGATGACAAAAATCTCTTCTTCAAGAACCCCAAAAGTCGCCCAACGAAGTGAAAAAATGTGAGAGGAATGGCCAAGTCTAGAATTAAAACACTCCACTACCCATTGACTCTCGTATCTGCGGACAAGTAGCCGCTTCTACGGCTCCGCACCTGTGGAAGTTCCCATCGCAGGTGTGGTTCCCACTAAGCCCAGCCAAGTCCGCTTCTGTGGATAAAAATCCGCTCATGCGGTCACGCTTCTGATGAGCACTGACCGCTCCTACGGTCCAGCATCAAAGGCCCATATTGCGCATCTGCGGCGCCTCCTCCACTTTTGCAGATGCGCATCTGCGCGCCCAAACTCGCACCTGCAGCTCTTCCCTTGGATGGCCTCATTCGCTTCTGCGACGACCTCCCTCGCACCTGCGTGTTCGCACCTGCGACCAAATCCATTGTAGGTGCGATGATACCAGACTTCAACAGTCTTTAGCATTTCCTCAAATTTAAGTTCAATCCGATTTCTATCCGTTTACACCCGAGGCCCCTGGGACACCATCCAAACATACCAACAAATCCAAAAATACGATACAGACTTAGTCGAAGCCTCAAATCACGCCAAATAACACCAAAATTACGAATCGACGATCGAAACCTTTCTTTAAACCTTCAAACTTCCAAACTTTGCCGAACACGTCTGAATTATACATAAACATTCCGGAATGACGTCAAAATTTATGTGCAAGTCACAAATCGCAATGCAAACCTATTCCAAGGCTCGGAACCCCAAACGGACATCAATAACACCAAAGTCCACTTCAAATTAAAGTTAAAAAATCCTTGAACTTTAAAGTTGCCAACCCTCCATAATAAGCGCTGAAATGCTTGCGGATCACCCGATACTCAACCCGACCATACGCCCAAGTTTGAAGTCATCATACGAACCTATTGGAACCTTCAAATCCCGATTCCGAGGTTGTTTCTCAAAAGTCAAACCCTGGTCAACTCTTCCAACTTAAAGCTTCCGAAATTAGAATTTTATTTTCCAATCAACTCCGAACTTCCCGAAATTCAATTCCGATCGCACGTACAAGTCTTAATACCTGAAGTGAAGCTACTCAAGGCCTCAAACTTTCGAACGGCGCTAGAGCTCTAAACGACAGGTCTGGTCGTTACATTCTCCCCCACTTAAACATACGTTTGTCCTCGAACGTGCTAAGAACCGTTCCGGAGTTGTCCAAAAATCACTGTTCAACAGCTCGTGCACCTATCCGTGCCACCACAACCCATGTGAGCACATTAGCTCGAGCAAGATTGAAGATCCTCCCAATAACCTTAGCTAACAAGCTTTAGAACCAAATTCCAACATCCGAAATTCTCTATGAGATCCGATTCTAACATACGAACACCGCATCGATCACTACACACTGTTCCAAAACACGATTATTCACCTCTTCTGAAATCACACTATGCACCACATAACTCGTTTGCCCATAATAACATCATAAAACCACAATAGCTTCAATTTCGCGAATCTGATACCTGCAATACACCTCATAACACATACAAGCCCTATTCCAACTCTCGCAATACTGCCACAACGAAAAAAATGTGTAGAAACTCATAACCACCTGCCAATCCAATAAATAATGAAGTCTCTCCACCTAACCAGTACCATTACCTTATTCTGAACTGAATAACGATATTTTCTCTTTAATACACCCCACATAAATTCGATGCACGGATCTCAGGTCTAATAACCTTGTCTCACCCAGTACAAGTTGCTATGGCAATAAGCCCCTCTAAACACCATCTAAAATCTCATACAGCGCCAACAAGCTACAACACGAATATTTCCCTTTGGGAAGAACGAACTTTGGCAAACAACCATCTAGCCCGCGTAATGAATAAAATAGCCATCAAATGCTATGAACCTTTCGCAGAGACTAGAAACAAGACACACAAAAGAAATACAAGGAACCGTGCTTAATATCTCACTGTTGCGGCATGCAACCTGATCCAAACGTGACACTGTTGCGCCGCATAACCCGATTCATATAACATATCTGTGGAGGCTTTCCACCCGATCAAACAATGTACTTGTAGCGGCGTGCCACCTGATCTAAACATTATACCCGTGGCGCCGTGCCACCCGATCAACACATAACAATTAATAAAATAACACCCATCAAGCCGTAATGCTTATACTTACGAAATGCCCGAATACTGATCGCCAGCACGCTAGGTGCATAATACAACCCCGGGGATATGGATAGTGCCATACGCTTTAAAAACCCAAGAACGACTAAGGTGCTAGAAATGACCTGCATCTTGAGAGCCATCTTGCTCATATAACACCATAAGCTACAGGGGATCACAACACATGTGCGAATAATCAAGCTGTCTCAGAACCCACATGGCACAATAGAGTATTACATGGGATAGCTGACAATGGGAATAACATCCAACACTCAAAGACTCCTCCATAAGCAACAATATGCTGAATGAACACATCTGACCAGATATAGAGCACACATTCACATTAGACCCATCAACGGACCCCAAGCTAATTTCGATCATCCCACACTGGGCCAACAACCTTTCAAGGATCCACAATGGCCCTATAAATTACACACACGAACAGTCGTCAGATCCGTAGCAAACTCTCACAGCCCACGACCAGAGGAATAGAACTTCTTTCAGGCATAAACTCTCACATTAGCAATAGTACCAGAATCTACATACTTGGTTTCAATCCTTAACATTCAGGTGAGTAACATGTCACACTTGTATGAATTTCACCGTAGGATACGCTCCCACAACCTTCCGCACCAGGTAGCAAAGTATGCACCTCCATATCACGAACCGTGCTAATTCTGTAAAGGAAATCGTGAATCTGCAAATCAATACACAATGCCTCTTCCACAGAACACCATTCTCAGGTGACACTAAGATAATGCTAGCTTACTCTTAAACATCTAAATTCTTCCCTGCCCATCCGAGCTCGTGACATGCTTATCAACACCGAGCCGCAAAATTGATCCTCAACTTCCAATTCCCATGCCCCTCACTGAACCTATCATGCCGCTGCGCGAGAGTACAAGAATCCATCATAACCCCTAAACTACTAGTAAAATAAACACTTCATTAGCTAGAAACTTTTCACTTATCTCATTTTCAAAAGAACTATTGCGACACACAACTAAATTCCCACGACCCTAGAAAATACAAACCTCAAGTCATGGTCTAAACCACCATAACTCTTTCGGGATCCATTTACACAACAAGGCCATAGGAATCGAATACCTCCCAAATCAAGAAAATTATGCTGGCTAAGCTCGTACATACAACCATAAACCACCTGTATAACTTAACACATCGAAGGAACTGATCATTGCAACAATCATGCTGATTCAAACCATTACTAACCAACCCCACTTCTTCCTATTTACTCTTTACTTGCCTTAGAAATAATAGTAGATCCGTTCAAAACATAACGAAACCCAACAACACTCAAACCGAGTGACCCAATTCACGAGATCACACTGTCTCAACACCCACGAATCCGAAGTTATTTTCTTCCGTCTCTCTAACGTCGCGCTGCAGACTCCTGGTGCTAACATAGAAACACTCCAAGTCCCTTTTATAATCCACTGTAAAAACTCGATCATTTACCACACGACGGAGCCAAAATCCTTAGACACTGCACTTTAATTCTTGAAACTACTAGAACCATTGTTTAGAGTCATCCACTCTAACTTGGTCCCGAATATAATCATACTCCAACGCTCTGTTAGCTCATGAACACTCCCAAAGAAGCAACCGGATGAATGCTCTTCCTTGTACATCACATCCACAAGAAGCATAAAACTCTGAGTCTTCCTATAACCTGCACATGAATCGATAAGGAAAAATATTGTCGTGCCCCTTTTTCTCGCGAAATCGGGTTTCGACACGTGACAACTCTTTTAAGGAAGGGTGTTAAAAGAGAGAGTTGCCACCTAACGGGTTTGAGGTGCGTTAGGGCACCTATTTGCAAGTAACTCAGGTTTAACCAATTTGCATCACCAAATATCGGGTAAGGGCTCAAATTACCTCGAGGAGAAGGTGTTAGGCATTCCTCGAGGTCCACAACTGTGAGTCCCGGCTGAACTCGAATTATATGAACTAGTCTAAAATAAGAGGGAGAGACAAGAAGTTGGGCAATTATTATCAATATCTACCAATAAATAAATAATTGATTTTTAAGTCGAGATGGGGAGGGGGTTCCTAAGAATTTTATCCTAAAGGATCTCCCCGTGCAACATAAATAATACTTCTTAGCTCCCTCGAGATGGGGTGTTACTCGTATTATTCAGCGGGCACAGACTATCATCTCCCGCTACCCGATTACTATCTTTAAGTTGTTACCTAAGGCGCACTAACTGATTCAAAGCCGTACCCTGTGCGTGCCCTATCCATCCCATGCCTATGGTCCAGAAGGCGTTTGGACCTCTATTTTGGGTGGTTCTAGACTTAAACCAGTTGCTCAAAATGATAAAACTAGGCGACAGTCAAAAAATAGATAGGACTGCACGTAATTGCAATAAAGGGGCTAAAGTTAGCCTCCACACTTAGACAACAAATGCACGCAAACACATTATACAGTTTCAGAATTAATACGGGATGGGTTCCTTAAATAGACATGATATCTAGGTGTAGTAGTTAGCTGTGATAACCATGGGAAATATTCATAATTACTTAGTTTGATCCTATAGGTATGCTTTCTAATAGTGGCAAAGAAACAGTGTTTGAAAGTTCAATATTAGCACTTAAAAGCGAGTGGGATTATCCTATAGGCAGGGTTTCTACAATTAGCGATGAAACTGGTTTATCTCCTATAGGCGTATCTCCTATGTGAGTAATAATAACAACAACACATTAACCAATTAAGACCATATAGGCATGATTTCTAAAATGCAGATTTGTAGCACATAAACTAATATAATCCTATGATCATGGTATCTAGTGAATATGCTGCAACTAATAGATTGTTCATTTCATTTCCTATATGCATGATATTTAGCATCCATGTAGAAGCAGAATATGTTGAACATTGAAGTCCTATAGGCAGGTTATCTAACGCACATAGAAGCATAATATGTTCGAGCAAATTAAACACATATAGGCAGGATTTCTACCCGTTTCATGCAAATATTAAAGTAAACCTATTTTTCCAATTTTACTAACACCCCAATTGTTATTACAGAGTTATTACAGGCCCAATGAATGAAATAAATTACAAAGTTATAAAATAACTATAGTAGGCCTTAGATAGGCCCAAAGTATACCCGGCTAGGCCAGGCCTTCAATTTCAAGTCCACATAGTTTCACAACAGCCCAGAAAATAATCTTTATAGCCAAAAATCCAGTAGCTATCAAAGATTAAGAAAACAACCATGTATACAAGTCCAATTGGCTCATTTAGTATGTACAAAGGGGGTAGGATGGAGCATTTAGGACAAAGTACCAATGAACCTTAGACCCTAGTGTGTCAAAGTTCACAAGGGTCTCAAAATGGACCTCGAGCAGTGCTCACACTAGGGATGTTGATAGAGGAAATTCATGGAATGACTAAGGACCAAATCCTAGTGTGTCAGAGTTCACAAGGGTTTCAATGGGATCCCGAGAAGTGCTCACACTAGGGAGGTCAATGATAGAACCTAGGTAGCCTTGGCTTTCAGCCGGCTAAGAATGAGAACTCATAAGATCCCAAGTAGCAAGTGAAAGAGAGTAAACAAATCTCGAGGCAAACATAGTCAAGTTGAGAACATAGAGCAAATAATCAAACATGCTTTAGGTTTTATGAGCAGACTTAGCATAGATTCAGAAGAAGAAGTTCAACACCTAGTGCAGAAGTAGTCACACATTAACAAAATAGGTTTGCACGATTGATATACACAGACTCATAATAAGGAGAAGGTTCAAATTATGCTAAGCGTAGGTGCTAGTGTTGCAAGAAGGAGTCATATTGATTGGCAACAGAACTTAGACAGGATGAGAATAGATTATTGCAACTACTGGGAAGTCAAGACATGCTAGAAGCACACTAATAAGGAACAGGATCAAACATGCTACATAAGCAGGATATCATCACAGCAAATTCAGAATAGGACATGAAATAGATCGAGGATATATTGTTAATGCATATATTTATGCTCTGAACACAATCAACTAGTCTATTAAAAGGGATATGAACCATGTAAGTAAAGCATATTCAAGTAACATGATTGATAGCAAATTAAACAACAAAGAGATGCAAAGGTCCTAAACATCAGAAAGTTGCAACATATACGCTCGAAAAGAATGTAACTAACTCAAATTAGTTTTGGGCATGTTTCAATTTACCAACATAATGAAGTCAAGGGTTAAAGAGACCTAAAACTAAAGTAAAGCAATTAGAATTGCACACAAGAACAACCCAGAAAAACACATTAAACTACAATCTCTAGAAGTGAAAACATATGCAAATCACAGATACATAAAAATGAAACTACGAAGTCCAGTAACTTACCAGTTAAGCGAAAATACAAGAAAGAACAAAAATCCATAGTGTTCTGAATATCAACGAAGAACAAGAACCCAAAATTTCGGTGGCCTTGGCTTTCAGCCGGCCAATAACCAAAGTATAGAACGAGATAATGAATGAATAACAGAATAGAGCTTTTAAATTTAGTGAGATTATAGTGATTCAAGTCTGTCCAAAAAGGGGAAGGGGAATGGGTTTATATAGCAGTAGAAATTAAATACCCAAACAGGAAAATCAATCAATCAAACACGAGAAAGGAAGAACATCACATGCAATCGAAAAATCGAGTAAGGAAAAGAGAAAAAAACTACTACAAAA
>NW_017670341.1:783970-806200 GCF_001879085.1 Nicotiana attenuata | reverse complement strand
TACTTTTCACACATGTTGCTGCTTTGTTACTCTCCTTTTCCTTTTAAAAGTCAGTTCTTATCGTGGATTCTTTTCTTTTGGTATTTATATAATAAAATGCATAAAGAAATTGATTTAAAACCTTTAAAAATTATGTAAAATGCCTGTATAGGTTCATAAACTAAATGATGATGCAAATATACTATTTGAAAGTATGTATATACAATTTTAAATATGAGGAAAAAATTGGGTATCAGCAACTGCCCCTCTTTATCCGATAATGATGAAAGAATTATCGGGTAAAGAAATGACGACCGATTTTGACCGAGTGTGATGATTTTAAAAAATAAAGGCCGAACTCCGGTTTCTAATTTGCCTACATATCCCTAGTTTTATAGGAATCAGGCCATGTGTAGTTATGGATCCAACGATGAACGAACCGAGTGGAGTTGTTATATGAATGGTTGTACGTTTCGGAAAAAGGTTCTTTTGGGAAGGATAGTATCGGATGGATTTATGCGGAGTTATGAATGTGAATATGAAATGTAACAGATGTATTATAGAGAATGTATCTGAATAGCCATAGAGTAAGAAGTGAGAATTGATGATAGTCGGTTATCTTTAAAGCATTTGCAGAATGTGAACGTTATGAATGGAAACTGGAGCGAAAATTGCTCCCGCTTGAAGAACGGTTACTTCCTAGATTACCTGCAAAACTTAAAACACGATGCATGCAAATATATAAGGATTATTGCGAGGATTTAAACATGATGCAAATTCCCTTTTGGACCATGGAGATTTTCTTTAGACGGTGAGGATGATGTCCTTAGACCATGACGTCTCGGGCCATGAATCGTGATATAAGGGATTCGCAGACCATGAAAAGACGTTCTCGGGCTATGAGAATGGTGCCTTTGAACCATGACGCCTTTGAATAATGATGTGCAATATCAAGAGATCCTCAGGCCATGACATGGTGTCTTCAGGCTATGAGGATGATGCCTTCGGACTATGACACCTTCGAATAAAATGGTGATATTTCAGCCCATGAGATGGAAAGACGTGATGCTTGGTCATATGAAGATGCGAAACAAGACAAAGCTTAGTCTTGTATAAGATTGGGGCAGAGCTTAGCCCTGGGCGAGTAGAGGGTTTTGTTAGGTCTTAGATGGCGTAATGAAGAAAGCCTTTGGTCTTGAGGAAAAGGCAGTGCTTAGCCTTATGCAAGAAGGGGAAGCAGGGCTTAGCCTTATGAAAATAAAAGACAGTGCTTAGTCTCATGCAGAGAAAGGACGTTCTTAGCCTTGTGCAGTCAAGGAGGCAGGGCTTAGCCTCATGCAAATAGGAGACAATGCTTAGTCTTATGCAATGAAAGGCAGTTCTTAACCTTATGCAGTTAAGGAGGCAGGGCTTAGCCTCATGCAAATAGGAGACAATGCTTAGTCTCATGCGAATAAAGGCAGTGCTTAGCCTTATGCAATTATGGAGGCAATGCTTAGCCACATGCAAATAGGAGACAATTCTTATTCTCATGCAAAGAAAGGCAGTGCTTAGCCTTATGCAGGAATAAAGGTAGAGCTTAACCTTATGCAAATGATGAGAAGGCAGTGTTTAACCTTATTCAAGCAGAGAAAGGCAATGCTTAGCCTTATGCAATTAAGGAGGCAGGGCTTAGCCTCATGCAAAACGGGAGATAATGCTTAGTCTCATGCAAGGAAAGGAGACAGGGCTTAGTCTCATGCAATGGAAGGCAATGCTTAGCCTTATGCAATTGAGGAGGCAAGGCTTATCCTTATGCAAAATGGGAAACAATGCTTAGTCTCATGCAAGGAAAAGAGGCAGGACTTAGTCTCACGCAATGGAAGGTAGTGCTTAGCCTTATGCAATTGAGGAGGCAGGGCTTAGTCTCATGCAAAGAAAAGATAATGAGTGATAGCAGAGTATTTCTTTTCTGGAGGCATGTTTGCATTTGGCAATTTTATCGTTGTGAAGAAAGTGATCTTGATATGTGTGTATTTGCGAATACTCCTGTTATGTTCATTGTGCCTGCATCCAAAAAAAAATTGTGAGTTTTGCAAAAAGGTTGGTCGTGCCTTCGCCTGCTCGCTTTGCTTTGCTTGGCTCTAGGGCTCCTGTTTGAGTTACCCTAGGTAACATTTGATAAATGTAGTATTTAAAACATAGTAGTATGCAGTATCAAGTAAATTAGATGAACCAATGACTGTGATACTTTTAGAGACATTGCGACTTCCTTGCATTAGAATTTTAAGGGTCCTCCTCAATATTCTGCCCCAGTTTAATGAGCGATTCTTTGACTGTTATGCATATGATGAAATTGGCTGGACTTGCTCCGGAATTTTGAGGGT
This sequence comes from Nicotiana attenuata, assembly GCF_001879085.1. NCBI lineage: Eukaryota > Viridiplantae > Streptophyta > Magnoliopsida > Solanales > Solanaceae > Nicotiana > Nicotiana attenuata. The sequence continues at coordinate 803,855 of NW_017670341.1, read as the reverse complement.
CCTCCTCAAAATGCTGCCCCAGTTTAATGAGTGATTATTTGACTGTTCTGCATATGATGAAATTGGTTGGACTTGCTCCGGAATTTTGAGGGTCCTCCTCAAAATTCTACCCCAGTTTCTGACCATGGGGAAAATGAAGATTATATTAAGATGTGACCGAACCTACAGGGCTGCCTACGTATCCCATCTTAAACGGGAATCAGGTCAAGCGAAGTTCAGTTACATCAGATGAAAAATGCAAACTATCTAAACATAGTATCTTTTGATTGAGTCTAAGTTGATAGGTTTTGGCCAAATTTCTCCGTCCATTTCTGCAAGCATGAGTGCTCCTACTGTTAACAATCTGTGAACCATGTAAGGACCTTGCTAGTTGGGTGAAAACTTCCCTTTGGCTTCATCCTAATATGGAATGATTCGCTTCAGCACCAGCTGCCCCGGTGCGAACTGTCTGGGTATGACTCTTTTGTTGAAGGCTCTGGACATTCTGTTCTAATAAAGCTGACCATAGCATACCGCATTCATTCTTTTCCCGTCAATAAGAGCCAGTTGTTCGTAGCGACTCCGTACCCATTCCGCATCACTGAGTTCTGCTTCTTGTATAATTCTTAAGGAAGGAATTTCGACCTCGACGGGAATGACAACTTCAATACCGTAGACCAACTCGGTTGATATGCGGACTGTGGTACGGTATCCCAATCAGGCAAATGGTAATTTCTCGTGCCATTGCTTGTGGTTTTCTACCATCTTTCTTAATATTTTCTTGATATTCTTGTTTGCGGCCTCCGCGGCTCCATTCATTTGAGGCTTGTATGCTGTTGAATTCTTTTGCTTGATTTTGAAGGTTTCACACATGGCTTTCATTATGTCACTATTGAGGTTGGCGGCATTGTCGGTGATGATGGATTCTGGTACCCCGAATAGGCAAACAATACGATACCTGACAAAATCTGCGACGACTTTCTTGGTTATAGCCTTGTAAGATGCAGCCTCAACCCATTTTTGAAGTAGTCTATGGACACTAAAATGAAGATGTGTCCGTTCGAAGCGACGGGCTCGATCGGACCGATGACATCCATTCCCCAAGCGGCAAAGACAAAGGTGCACTTGTTGCATTGAGTTCATTTGGTGGTACCCGATCATATCTGCATGTATCTGAAACTGGTGAAACTTTTGGACATACATGGTGCAATCTGTTTCCATAGTCATAAAAAAATATCCTGCCCTCAATATCTTCTTGGCTAAAACAAAATCGTTCATGTGTGGTCCGCAAGTTCCGGCATGTATCTCTTCGAGCAGTTTGGAAGCTTCCTTGGCGTCAATGCACCGTAATAATCCTAGCTCTGGAGTCATTCTACACAGAATTCCTCCAATTTGGAAGAAATGGTTAGATAATCTTTGGAGTGTGCTTGTCTGAGTATGATTTGCATGCTCCGGGTATTCTCCTTCTACCAAGTATTCCTTGATATCATGGAACCACGGATTCCCATCCGTTTCTTCTTCAATGTGAGCGCAATAAGCTGGTCGATTATGGATTCTTGCTGGAATAGGGTCGATGAAATTCTTGTCCGGGTGCTGTATCATGGAGGACAAAGTGGCCAGTGCACTAGCAAATTCATTCTGGATTCTCGGAACATGTTTGAACTCTATCTTTGTGAACCTCTTCATCAACTCTTGCACGTGATATAGATAATATTCATGTCAATGGCCAAATTGAGCCCCAAGATGCAACCCTCGTATTCTGCCATATTGTTGGTGCACGACAACTTGAGTTTTGCATATACTGGATAACGTTGACCTGTCTCTAACACCAAAATAGCTCCAATTCCCACTCTTTTGAAGTTCACGGCCCCATCGAAGAACATTCTCCAACCATCGTAAGTTTCGGTGATATCTTCCCCTACAAATGATACTTCTTCATCGGGAAAATACGTTTTCAGTGGTTCATATTTTCCTCCTAGAGGATTTTTTACAAGATGATCTACTAATGCTTGCCCCTTGACCGCCTTCTAAGTCACATAGATAATATTAAATTCACTCAACAGTATCTGCCATTTTGCTAGTTTCCCTATAGGCATGGGTTTCTAGAAAAATGTATTTCAGAGGATCCATCCTTGATATGAGATACGTGGTATAGGCACAAAAGTGGTGCCTCAATTTCTGAGCTATCCACGTCAGTGCACGACAGGTGCGTTCCAGCAAAGAATACCGTGCTTCGTTGGGTGTCAAAATCTTACTCAGATAGTATATGACCTTCTCTTTTCTCCCCATCTCATCGTGTTGTCCCAAGACACAAGGGAAAGACCCATCTAGCACGGGCAAATAGAGTAGAAAAGGTCTCCCAGGTTCTGGCGGGACCAGGACCGGTGGTGTGGACAAATATTCCTTGATTCTGTCAAAAGCTTTCCGGCAGTCTTCAGTCCAACTTGTTGCGGCATCCTTCTTTAACATTTTGAAAATTGGCTCACAAGTCAAGGTCGATTGTGCTATGAAGCGGCTGGTGTAATTGAGACACCCCAAGAAACTCATCACATCTTTTTTCCTCTTTGGAGGTGGCAAGTCTCGGATAGCTTTGACCTTTGACGGGTCTAGTTCCATCCTGCGACAACTGACGATGTAGCTTAGTAATTTTCCGGCAGGGAATCCGAAGACATACTTTGCAGGATTCACTTTCAGATTGTACCTTCGAAGCCGATTAAAGATTTTCCTCAAGTCTGCTATATGATATGTTCTTCTTCTGGATTTGATGATGACGTCATCCACGTACACCTCTATTTCTTTGTGAACCATGCAATGGAAAATGGTCGTCATATCTCTCATGTAAGTGGCTCCAGCATTCTTCAGGTGAAACGACATCATTTTATAATAGTACATCCCCCACGGAGTGATAAAGGCTGTTTTCTCGGCATCTTCTTCATCCATCCAGATCTGATAATATCTCGCGATGTAATACACAAAGGATTGGAGTTCATGCTTGGCACAATTGTCGATCAGTATGCGTATATTTGGGTAACAAGAAATCATCTTTGGGACTTGCTTTGTTTAAATCCCGATAGTCGACACATACTCTGACCTTCCCATCCTTCTACAGAACTGGCACAATGTTAGCCAACTAGGTAGGTTATTCGACCACTCTAAGAACCTTAGCTTTGATCTACTTGGTGACTTCCTCTTTGATTTTCAGACGCATATCCGTCTTGAACATTCTGAGTTTCTGCTTTACATGCGGACACATCGGATTGGTAGGTAGTTTGTGAGCCACCATAGACGTGCTCAAACCAATCATATCATCATAAGACCATGCAAAAATATCCTCATACTCTTTCAAGAAACGGGTGTACTCTTCTTTCTCTGATGGTGACAGGTGAATGCTTATGCAAGTTTCTTTGATTGTTTCGGAATCTCCCAAATTGACTATCTCAGTACCGTCCAAATTGGACTTGGGCTTGTTCTCCAAACTTTCCACCTCTCTGACAATTTCTTCAGGTATTATATCTTCTTCTTCTATTTCTTCTGAATCACTATCCTTATGTTGCGTTGTCTCATTACATGTCATAGTTGTTGGTTCATCAGGATAAGTAACAATAATGCTGTAGAGAGAAAATGTAAAGGATAATAATAAATACTAAAATAGCAATGCATTAAATAGATCTTGAAAACATTAAAACAAGTACGGCTCGATGACTCGAGAAATTATTTCAAAACAAAATACGTCTAAAACAAAATACTGAAAATGTCTTAAATGCTTAAAATTTCTCTTAAAAATAGATCATGCTAATTGACAGGCTACCTAGGAAATCGACGGGCCCGAGACGGTGCAGCAGTCCAGTTCTTTAGAACAACTCCTTTTCCCACAGTCTGAATTGTAAGGTCCTCCTCCTCCTCCTGAACTAATACACTGCAATCCATGTCTTCATCATCCAAAAATAGGTTCCTTAGGCCAGATAAAGCTTCATCTTTTTCAGATCCCCAAATCACGTCAGTTTGTTGAAATATCTGGTGCAGATGTGGTATTGGCTGTTCAAGTGGGTAATAAGGACTATGCCATGGTGGCGACCAATTTTGATTCTCGTGCAAGGTGTATTCATAGTGACGCTTTAGCTGTATCGGTTGGTGATCCCTTGGAGATTCTTGCCGAGACCCTTTTCGGGTTCATACCCTGTCCATCACAATATGCTTTCAATCTTATCACTCCACCATTTGTCTCTCTCAATTGCATTGACACGCTCGATGCGATGGTACGTTTCTCCACCCAACTTCCTTCTATTTTCGAACACCGGAACAGTTTGGTTGGTATTAATGGGATTACTTCCGTCCCCGTGGTTGATTACTTCCTGATGATTCCATTCAAACTTCACAGCCTGATGCAGAGTGTAGACTACGGCCCCAGAAGCATATATCCACGGTCGTCCCAACAGCAGATTGTATGTGGCGGATATGTCCAATACTTGAAATTCAACGTCAGACCAAGTCGGGCCTATCTGCAAACATAGGTTGATCTCCCCAATTGTGGCCCTTTGGGACCCATCAAATGCTTTCACGTTCATAGTTCTTGCTCATTTTCATGCAAACCTTTACCCAACCTCTTCAAAGTAGTCAATGGACAAATGTTGAGACTCGAACCCCTATCTATCAGGACCCTGGTGATGAATTTATCCTCAAACTGCACTGTGATGTGTAGTGCCCTGTTGTGACTCAGTCCTTCTGGTGGCAACTCGCCTTTGTGAAAAATGATCTTGTGGCTTTCGAACCCTTGTCCCACCATGTTGGCCTTTTCTCCACTAGTGATGTTATTGGGTGCATAAGCTTTGTTCAACACTTTCATCAATGAATTCCTATGCGCCTCAGAATTCTGTAGTAGTGATAGAATGGATATTTGAGCAGGGGTTTTGTTCACTTGATCAACCACAGAATACTCTCTTGCTTGCACCTTTCTCCAAAGGTTATCCGGGCCAGTTTCAATGATAGGCTGCTTGGAAGTGGCTTCTTTACTCGTTCCTCCCTGATGTTCGGGTGTACACTGATAAGTGGGGATTTTAACCATTATTTGCTCTCTTTTTACTTGCGTTTTGGGCTTAAAATGCGTGAAGGTATTCCTGAAAGCTTACGTAATATTCTTGCTTGCAAGGATTGTTCATAATGAGCCAAAGTGGCCATGATCAACTCATAAAGGAGTCAAAACATGAACAAAGACCAAGATTGGGCCAAGAGCTGTCGAGCGCGGACCACGACATAAAAGTGCGGCCGCGTAGGTATCAATGCGGACGCGGCCAATAATTCGTGGATAGGGAAATGGAGAATCGGAGAGGTAGTTTTTGGGCACAAACATGGACGTGGACCGCATCAGAAAGTGGTAGCCGCGAAAGTACCACCACAGCCGCGATTGGAATTCCGTGGACCGCAATTGCTAAGGTTCAGAGAGCTCAGAAGTTATGCAAAAATGTTAAAAGCGGTCTGCATCAAAATCACGCGGCCGCAAAAAGGCTTTCACGTTGACGCGATTAAAATTAGGTAGTCCACGAAACAAGGTTCAACCCAGTCCCAAATGTGAAGAAACGTGGACCGCGACCAAAGTTACGCGGCCGTGAAACCTTTGCAGGGGTATTTTTATCCGAAAATTTTAGCTTAGTATAAATAGATCTTTTTCACATTTTTAGGTTAAGTTTGGTTTTGGCTGAGCACGTGAGACGGCCATATTTAATGTTTTAGGCAATTTTGTATTAGATTCCACTTTTAACATTAGCTTTCATATTTTAATCTATTGTTGTGGATTTTATCTTTACTTCATCTTTGATTTCTGCTATTTCCATGATTAGCTAAACCCATAGCTACGGTTGTAACCCAATCCTAGTGTGGGTATTTGATAGGTCTTGAATTTTATGGCTTGAATGTGTATGGGTTAGTAGTATTTAGCCTAGTTCTTGCTAGAACTATGGAATTAGTGGTTTACACTGATTCATACCTTTATGACTTAGTCTACTTGAGAAAGAGGGACTAAGTCTAGGAAAACCAGGCTAACAAGTAATTGGGGTGAGCTCAAGAAATTGATAGCCCTAATTAAAGGATTAAACCTAGAGATAGTAATACCCGACTTGAACTAACATCACTTGTATTGCACGAATACTCAATTGGACATGAGATAGCCAAATTGGGAAAAATCACTCGAACTACCGAGAGGTATAAAGTGAGTACCCAGGTGTGATAGTTATACTACGATCCCAATTAATCACATGATTGCCCTACGTTCTTGCTACCTATTAGATATCCACCTAGGTGGAAGTCACTACCCTAGTCCCTTTAAACCCTTGGAAATCAACATAAAAAACATTGTACTTAGTTTTAACTATTGCATGCTATAGAATAGAAGTAGAAGTAGAAAACAAGCCAACCATGCGTGGAAGTGTAATTAAGAGCAAAACCCACATCTAGACTCGGATATAAATCTAACACCAAATAAATTAACTCCCTGTGGATTCGATCCTGACTCTGTTGGGCAAAACTACATCGACCATCCTCGCTACTCAATAGTAGTGCAGGCTTGGACCCGATCAATTTTTTATGGCATTGCCGGGGAGTTAAACGATTTTAGCTATATATCTGAGTGTTTGTGTGTTTTGTTTTTCTTTCCTTCCATTTTTGCTAATTTGTGTGTGAATTGCTTTTAGGTACCAAATGGCTCTTAACAATGAAGCTCTCGAAATTTTTCCACCGGGGGAGGAGGTAGAAGATGATCGCGGGGATGAGATTCTACCCAAACCTCAAGCACAAAGGAGAAGCCGACCGCCTCATCATAATATTCCAAACCCTCCCCCAGCTCCTCAAAGGGTAGCACACCGGGTGTTTCCCAATGAAGGATATGCAAGTGCAACAGTCCCGCCCCGGATTAGGGCGGGCAACTTTCAAATAACCAATGTCTTGCTTACACTCTTGGAACATAGGGGTTTCTTTACCGGAGCTCCACACCAAAATGCCTACAGGCATCTCAAAAGATTTGTTGATACATGTTGGGGGAGCAAGCAAACTAATGTCTCCGAGGACCCATTGAGATTAAGGCTTTTCCCATTTTCTCTAAGGGGGAAGGCTTTGGATTTGCTTTAAAGGTTGCCCAACCATTCTATCACCACTTGGGATGAGTTGGCTGAGAAATTCATAGCAAAGTTCTTCTCGCCAGGACATATGGCGACGCTAAGAGATGAGATCCTTGCTTTTCAACAAGAGTCAGATAAACCGCTTTGTGAGATTTGGTAAAGGTATCAGACGATGGTTAAAGAATGTCCGAACAACGACATGACAGAAGCTATGATCCAACAAACATTCTACCGTGACATCAACACTACCAACCAATGTGTAGTTAACCAACTTGCGGAGGGAAACTTCATGAACACGCCTTATGCTGAGACGTGTGAAATACTTAATGAGATGGAGGATACTTCTTCGGTGTGGCAAAGTCGAGCTAATGTGCCACAAGGTGATCCCAATGTCATTCGCCTACACAAGGAGCTCCATGACCACGGCCAAGCAATAGCCGAGTTAACTACTACAAGGAACCAATTGGCCAAGGCTTAGTTGCAACAAGTTCAAGGGCCAAAACAAGTGAATGCCATGGAAGGGGTGAATAATCTCCCCTCTTGCAGGTACAATTACATTTAATTCTTTTCAAGAACTGCCATCTAGAGGAAAAGCTTTGATTAATATGGATAAAGCTCAAATTCCAAACCTTAGGATTAGAGTTGCAAAGAAAAAAGATCCAGACTAATGAACATTCTTTTCATAGTACTGCCTAAAACTCATGATATATGTTACTGGACATTGTTGAATAATCTCCTAGTGGTATTAACATGGCATCATGCTCATTCTGGGGATCGTTTAGCTTTGTTCAGAGTGTGTCACTTACAGGTCAAGGTAGTTAAGAAATTAAACTCGCATAGGTGAAGTATACAATTTGTCTCAAGTAAGAAAATTCTTGGTTTGGGTACAAGTTTGATGTTGTGTGGATTCTGCGGTATAACTACATGGTATTACTCAGTGGTATTAGTGTGTTTTCATGCTCATTTTGAGGATACTCTATGGCTATATGGTAGAAAATCACAAGGAACATTGCAGATGGTAGCAGATAAGTACAAAGAGAAACATCTGATGAACAGTAGGGCTGTACTTTGCACAGCCTTATTTTGTAATCTTTTGAATTGCAGTGCATTTTAAATCGTTGGAAAGAGATTTTAAGTCAGTTTTTTGAGTCTAAAGGAGATCATCAAGGTCCAGTACACATACAGGAGGTTTATACATGACTGGAGCAGAGCAGAACATTTCTATCTTCATCAGAATTTTATTATTAAGTGTACTATATGATCATTATCTAGTGGTATTAGAGTGTTTACACTCTCATTCTGGAGGTGATAGTGCCGTGCACAGGATATTCTGGATGAGGATGCAATGTAGAATTTCTTGGAACACTATTGAAGTTTGGAGTCCTAAAGTCCTGTGGTGTATTTGTTTGGAGTTCAATTTGGTCTTTGAAATGCATGCTTTGGCGCCTGGTGAGAGTTTTATAGGTGCTACTTGGTATTTGCCATTGCCATTTGGATTCACATACACATACAGGAGATGGATTCAAGCTGCCAGATATGGTGTAATAGCTAGCTCAGTAGATTGTTATTTTAGATCATTAGTAGTAGCTAGTAGTTCTATGCATTTTATAGATTATTTGGACATATTGTATGTACTGGACCCTATTTTGGGATTTTATTTATATAGTAGCCACTAGGCAGCCGCCTAGTGGAGTATTTGCTTAAAAAAAATTGATGGTCAAGAAGAGGATGCAACGACGTCAACAAGTTCAAGGCAATCAAGATCAATTTGAGCAGAGTGGTAGTGGTTACAATCAAGATGATGTGTATGGTGATCAAAGTAAAGAGGTTCAATATGTGAACAACTACCAAGGTCAATGGGGCAATGCTCCGAATCAACAACTGTGGAGATCCCAAGGAAATTAGGGAAATCAAAATCAACAAGGAAATTGTAAGAGTGGCAACAACAACAAGCAAAGCAATTGGGGGAACAACAACAATTAAAACTGGGGTAACCAAGGCAACCAAGGCAATTGAGGTGGCAACAATAATAGCGATTGGGGAGGCAACAACAACCAAGGGGGTTGGAACAACAACAATCAAGGGAATCAGGGCCCGGGTTTTCAAAGGCCTCCGATGTATCAACAACCAAATAACGCACCTCCATTTCTGTCTCAAGGTCCTTGCTCGTCCAACAATGAGATGGTACGGGTTGAATCCATGTTTGAGCAAATGATGAAGAAAAATGCCGACTGCGATGCCCAATTGGCATCCCACAATACTTCTATCCGCAACATGGAGGTCCAAGTTCGCAAAATTTCTCAAGCATTGAATACTCTCCCTAAGGGGGAACTACCAAGTGACACGATAGTAAACCCAAAGGGTGGGAACAATACGGGCCATGCTATGGCGGTGACCACAAGAAGTGGTAGAGGTGGAGTTACTAGTACCTCTAATCCAAGAAAGGTTGTGAGTGATGATGAATTGGTGCAAGATGATGATGATCCAAGCAATGATGTGCAAATGAGTTATGAGTGTGTGAATGAAGAAGTGAGGATAGACATTGATGACAACATGGAGGAGACACAAAATGATGTGAACCCGTCTAGAGAACACGTGATAGACATACCAGAAACGATAGTGCCCAATGCCAAGGCTCCTTTGCCAAGGCCTCCTCCACCATATCCTCAAAGGCTTGCAAAAGAAAACAATGTGAACCTGTTTAAGAAATTTATTGATATGATGAAAAGTTTGTCCTTAAATGTGCCTTTGGTGAAGCTCTAGAACAAATGCTGTGATATGCCAAGTTCATGAAGGATTTGGTAACAAAGAAGAGATCAATGAACTTTGAAACAATAAAAATGACACACCAAGTGAGTGCTATTGTGTGTTCCATGGCACCAAAGTTAGAAGACCCCGGTGCCTTTACAATCCCATGCACTGTTGGTAGTGCCGATTTCGCCAAAGCTTTGTGTGACTTGGGGGCAAGCACAAACTTGATGCTATTTTCACTGTTGAAGATATTGGGGATTGGGCAACCAAGGCCCACATCCTTGAGGTTGTAAATGGCGGACAGGACAATGAAGAGGCCATTGGGGATAATTGATGTGCTAGTCCGGGTCGACAAGTTCATACTTCCCATGGATTTTGTGATACTTGACTGTGAGGTGCCGATCATATTGGGGAGACATTTCCTAGATACAGGGAAGGCCTTAGTTGATGTGGAAGCAAGGGAGCTCACCTTCCGGGTGGGTGATAAAAAAGTTGTGTTCCATGTCTGCAAGTCAATGAGGTAGTCCAATAACAATGAAGTATGTTCATTTGTGGATCTTGTGACCGAAGTGATTGTTGAAGACACAAGTGCTGTGATTAATGTGGAAGACCCTTTGGAGGCTGTCTTGTTGAACCATGATGTAACTGAGGATGACAGTTTGGTGGAATATGTCAATGCTTTGAAAGGAATGGGTTTATATACATATGAGCCCCGAAAACTTTCTTTGGATCTTGAGAACCAGAAGACTCCACCAAGAAAGCCCTCAATCGAGGAGCCTCCCTATTGGAGTTGAAGCCTTTGCCTTCACACCTCAGGTATGAGTTCTTAGGCCCTTGTTCCACTTTACCTGTTATTCTTTCCTCGTGCTTAAATAACGTGCAGGTAGATGCCACCGTTGCAGTGCTCTAAAGGAGGAAGAAGGCAATAGGTTGGACATTGCCGGACATTCAGGGTATAAGCCCCGCCTTTTGCATGCATAAAATCATATTGGAGGAAGATGCCAAACCCTCAGTGGAACATCAAAGAAGGTTCAATAAGGCCATGCAATAGGTTGTCAAGAAAGTGGTTATCAAGTGGTTGGATGCTGGGGTTGTCTACCCCATTTCTCATAATTCATGGACTTTACCGGTACAATGTGTCCCGAAGAAGGGGTGCATGACTGTGATTACAAATGTCAACAATGAGTTGATCCCAACAAGAACTGTCACTGGTTGGAGGGTATACATGGATTATAGGAAGCTCAACAAAGTGACACGGAACGACCATTTTCCGCTTCCATTTATTGATCAAATGTTGGATAGGTTAGCCGGACGTGCTTATTATTGCTTCCTGGATGGGTATTCCGGATATAATCAGATTCTTATTGCACCCGAAGACCAAGAGAAGACCACCTTCGCTTGTCCATACGGCACATTTGCATTCTCAATGATGTTGTTTGGTTATGTAATGCACCGGCTACTTTTTAGCGGTGTATGATGGAAATATTCACGGATATGGCGGAGGACTTCCTCGAAGTTTTCATGGATGATTTCTCTGTTGTGGGGGATTCTTTTGATGAATGTTTGGATAATCCTGATAAAGTCTTGGCATATTATGAAGAGACTAACTTGGTGCTTAATTGGGAGAAGTGTTACTTTATGGTTGATGAGGGCATTGTCCTCGGCCATAAGATCTCCAAGAATGGTATTGAAGTGGATAAAGCAAAAATTAAAGTGATATCAGAACTCCCTCCTCCTACTTCCGTCAAAGGAGTGAGGAGATTTCTAGGTCTTGCGTGGTTTTACCGTCGGTTCATCAAGGATTTCACAAAGGTGGTGAACCCCTTGTGCAAGTTATTGGAAAAAAAAAGCTAAATTTGTATTCAATGATGATTGCATGAAGGCATTTAAGCTATTCAAGCATAAGTTGACCACCACTCCCATCATTACCGCACCAAATTGGAGCTTACCATTTGAGCTCATGTGCGATGCTAGTGATGTGGTGGTAGGAGCGGTGTTGGGGCAAAGAATCAACAAGATATTCCATCCGGTCTACTATGCTAATAAGTCCATGAACGACGCCCAAGTCAACTATACGGTGACCGAGAAAGAACTCTTAGCCATTGTCTTTGCTATGGAAAAGTTTCGTCTGTACCTCATGGGTACCAAAGTGATTGTTCACACCGATCACGCAACTTTTCATTATTTGATGAGTAAGAAGGACTCAAATGCTAGATTTATGAGGTGGGTGCTTCTTCAACAAGACTTTGATCTTTAAATCATAGACCGAAAGGGTAGTGAAAATCAAGTGGCGCACCACTTGTCCCGTTTAGAAGTGGAGGGGAGGCCCAATGTGGCCTTGAGATCAATGATTCATTTCTAGATGAACAACTCATTTCCATGTCTTTGACCGGGATGCCTTGGTTTGCCAATATGGCTAACTATCTTGTGAGTGGAATTGTCCCGAATGAGTTCTCTTCAAACCAAAGGAAGAAGCTCAAACGGGACTGCTTGGATTATTATTGGGATGAGGCATATCTTTTCAAAATTTGCATCGATGGGGTTATCCGGAGATGTGTTCCTGAAGAAGAGCAATTGGGTATTCTTGAAGCTTGTCATTCCTCGCCCTATGGTTGTCACCATGGTGGGGCGAGAACTGCTACAAAGGTCCTATGCTGTGGATTCTATTGTCCTACCTTGTACAGGGATGCTAGCGAGCCTGTTAAGCGGTGTGATGAGTGCCAAAGAGCCGGTGGGATTTCCAAGAAGAATGAGATGCCTCTCACCACCATCCTTGAGATTGATATTTTTGATTTATGGGGCATCGACTTTATGGGTCCATTTGTGAGTTCACGTAGGAACACCTATATTCTTGTTGATGTGGATTACGTCTCCAAATGGGTTGAAGCTCTGGCTTTGCCCAACAATGAAGCACGGAGTGTGGTGGCTTTCTCGAAGAAAAACATATTCACAAGGTTCGACACCCCATGGGCCTTTATCAGTGATAGGGGTTCTCATTTTTGTAACAAAGCCTTTGACACTTTACTCTCCAAGTATGGCGTCACTCACAAGGTGTCAACTCCCTATCACCCTTAGCTAAGTGGACAGGTTGAGGTATCCAACAGGGAGATCAAGAGTATTCTTTCCAAGACTGTCAATGCAAACCGGACTAATTGGTCAAGGAAACTTGACGATTCTTTATGGGCCTATAGAACAGCTTACAGGACTCCAATTGGTATGTCTCCGTATAGGTTGGTATTTGGGAAAGCATGTCACCTCCTGATGGAATTAGACCATAAGGCCATGTGGGCGTTGTAGAAGATGAACTTAGAGTGGGATGTAGCTGCAAATCTTTGGGTGGAGCAATTGAATGAAATTGATGAGTTATGGTTCCATGCTTCCTCCAGATCGTCCTTGTATAAGGACAAGATGAAGTACCTACATGATAAGTATATCCGGAACAAAGAATTCAAAGATGGTGACCTTGTTCTCTTACTCAACTCTCGATTACGGATGTTTACGGGGAAGCTAAAGTCAAAATGGAGCGGTCCCTTTGAAGTGGTGCATGTTACTCCTTTTGGTGCTCTAGATTTGAAAAACAAGAATGGTGAGATCTTTAGTGTCAATGGGCACTGAGTGAAGCACTACCTTGGTAAGATTGATGATAGCCACGTGGTGGCCTTGATCCATTTCAAGTGAATGATGGTAACATGCGTCGTGTTGCGACGTTAAATCAGGTGCTTCTTGGGAGGCAACCCATGTGTTTTTCTTTCTTTTGATTTTCTTCTTAGATTAGGCATTATTTTTTGACTAACTGGTTGTGAAGTGTATGTAGGAATTGGTTATGCAGTGCAGAAATTTGACAGGAAAAATTTGGCTAAGTGTTGGAAGTTCGCGGACCGCGCCCAGAATTTTCCGGTCCGCGTCAGCATTTCGCGGCCGCACCTTTTTGTTCGCGGACGCGTAAATTAAAAGGGAAAAATGCCAACTCTCTGAAGTTGGACTGTCAAATATCCTTCAGAGTTCGCGGTCGTGTCCATATTTTGGCGGTCCGCGGTGTATTCGGCCGCCGCGACCATTATTCCGCGGACCGCGCCCAGGTGCTTGAAGTTGTTCTTCATCAGGTAACAAAACGCGGACCGCAATAGAATTTCGCGGCCGCATTCAAGTAAGGCGGTGGGTTCCACAAGCTGCTAAGTATAAATAGGGGCTCTTTAATCGTTTTACACATTGTGACCCCTAACATTTCACTGCATAAAGCAAAGCATTGTTCCTCTTCTCCAGCTCTCAATCAAGAGTTCATTTCATACTAAAACTTTACAATTGGTATGTTAAATTCCATGATTTATTTTAACTTTTTCTTTTCTTTTCTCTTTGATTTAATTTAGTTAGGATTAGATGCAAGCTATAATCTAAGATTAATACTTAATTGACGATTAAATGCATGTGGGTAGTGTTTATATGCCTAATGGGGGATAGGTTAGCAACTTTGCATGATTAATTGAACTAATTTTTGAACACTTAGTAAAAACCCTAGTTATCAGTGTTCATCAGTACCAGTTGCGCCTGAATTTCGCGGCCGCGGTCACTTCTACGCGGTCCCCGGTAGGGTATGCGGCCACGTTCAACCAAGATCAGTGGACCAAAATGCAACACTAAAAGACTATACTGAGACAAAGATGGGCTGTCAAGAACGTAGAGGAGGTAGTGTCACGACCCAAACCTATGGGCCGCAACGAGCACCCGGTACCTTACTTAACCGAGTACCAACATAACATATCTTTCTTATTGTACTTTCTTTGGCAAATGGGCCAAACGGGCCGTCATGGGCTAACCAGAATAAAAATAGGGGAATACTCAATATAGGATGACCCAACCTGATATAAAAACTTATACATGTGATATACAGGCATATAAGGCCAACATGATCATTTGTAAACTCAAAACATCGGCCGGCAAGGCCATACAAGAATCCGTATACATGACATCTGTCTACAAGCCTCTAAGAGTATATACATAACATAAAGCTCAAAACAGGTCCTCGCCATACCAAACAATACGCGTCTAAATCATACCGACCAAACAAGCAACTCCGGAGCAAATGGAGCACACCAACATCTTCCGCTAAGCTGATAGCCTACTTGGAGGACTCTCGACCTGTCTATCGAGACCTACGAGCATGAAACGCAGCGTCCCCAGGAAAAAGGGACATCAGTACGAATAATGTACCGAGTATGTAAGGCACATAAATAAGTACATAAAGGACATGCATGAAATATAGAGTAAATGACTCAATTGCGTACTATTCTGAGACCCATGAGCATAAGATATAAACACAGAGACCCCTAGTATTTCTATGAATAGAGTCGCTTATGAAAACTGTGCGTTTGCTCGTTTCTTCTGTATAATTTGGGTCATGCAAAAAAGAAAGAAGAGATAGCCTTAACATACCTGGAGTAGGGGAAAATCCGTATGATATTCTTGGAAAAGGTTGTACCGTACTCCCTTAGAATAGCAAAATCTCACGTTGCAAACGTGCTAAGAAATCTCATTTGATTTTGGTTAAAGAAATCACGTTATAATATTTTTGTGGGAATTTGTAGGAAATTTCTAAGGAATCACGTTGGATTGAGGTTAAAATCTATTTTTGCAAGGTTTGAATTAGGAAGAAGGTTATAAGATTTGATTATTTAAGGCCAAATGAAGCCAACTCCTAAAGTCCTACACGTAGGTGTCATGTCTTTTACTTAAAAATGGACACCTTTCAATCAAAATGGTGAGTCACCTTAATTAGCATGGGCGGCTGCCACATTGGTTTATTTACTTCTTATCCAAAGACAACCACTAATTATTAATTGACTAGGTAATGTTCCATTACCCAATAATTAACCAATTACCCACATAATTAAGAATTATCTCAATTTACTTAAAATTCTACTCATTTTTAACACACCTTATACACCTTACTATCATGGCCATGTGGTACCCTGTATGGTACTAGTCCATAAATAACGGGTATTTTAGCTCGGGCCGTATTTTATCCCAACATGATAAACCTCGACGAAATTCATTTTCTTTGATTTGCTTCCCCTCTCACCATCACAAATTCACTCATCACTTGTTTAAAATAGCATAACGCTTATAATCTCAAAATAATCCCATTCCCGAACTTACGTTGATTAACTTACAACAAAACTTTAACATACGAAAATGCGGGATGTAGCAGGTAGGATGGGCAGTTGGTCGGATCTTGTATGGATCGTACATGGACGGTAGCTGGAGTCGGCGGCTCCTAGGGTTCCCTCATCTGAGATATCTCGGGTAGAGGATCAAGTTGGCCCTTGCGAACAGCTTGATGCACTATCTCCCTTCAACCCTTTGAGCGAAATGTGGCAAAAGAAAGGGAAGGAAAATCCATGGACCGACCCCATCATCTCCACCCCGTAGGAATTACGAGATCACCCCAAGGACGCTTTTGGCATCCAGGGGTCATGGACCGAGCATAGAACCCTGTTTAATAATTGGAACGAGACTTTAACATACGAAAATATGGGAAGTAACATCATTCCCCCCTTTGGAACATTCGTCCTCGAATGTTTACTGATGCACTTATCATTTTCATAGCCTATAGTCATTGCTAATACTTTAGTACTCTCCTTGTCATCTTAGCTAGTTGTTCTGTGAATAAATCCAATGTCCAGGGTATTCCCACGTGTAGGTGGTCAGGATTCTTCCAATCTCGTAACTCTTGCTACCTTATGTCATGCAGCCTGTACGACTTTTTCCTGTAAGTACGCCTATGCGACTTTTATGTCCTTTATCCTCCAGTTTGTACCCAATCTCTAGGCTTTACTTTGTAAATATATACAAAGCTTGATAAGATGTCCCTCTGGGCATCTATGGGTATACTAAAGTTCTTCGCTCGGTACTTTGTTGAACTTACGAATATTGCTATACCTTATTTTATAGATCTGTTTATCCATCTGTATGACTTTACTGCATCAAGATAGGTCATACTATACCGTAACTCTTTCTTCGATTTATCGTTGCAAAGGTCTGCTATCAAATTCCAACTGACTCTCATTATTTATCCTACATGCATAAATCTATGTCCTTTAATGCTTCCACATTATTGTTCATCTTAAGAATGACGGCCTAATATCATCTCATACTTTATAACATTTATCCATCCATTGTTGCTTCTCCTCACTATTGATCTATAATCTACCCCTGATAACTTAACATTTTATGTAACACTGCCGCTAGGGTTCACGTTTCACAGGGAACATCTGAAATGATTAGACTAATCCACCTGGGGCGATACCATGCTTTCATAACCGTCTTTCATAGCAGTCCAATATGATTCACCTTACGTGAGTAAATTCATCCCATACAATTCATGAAATCCTCTTCATGTCATTACTCAATCCAAAGCCCAAACGTTATCATTTATCTATCACAATCACGCCTTCATTCTACTACAAGGGCAGCATTCTATCTCTTCTAAATGCTACTAGTCTTAGACTCCTTTGAGTTCATTCAGGCTATACTAAGCTTTCTATAACTTATAGGAACCATCAGCTCCCTTGTTTTCACGGGCTTAATCCCGAGGACATATCCATTTTCGTCACCTTCTCACTTGCCCTTTTCTTATCCTTACTCCTATCTTTCTAAAACCTTGTCGTTCTATCATACTTTATCTTGCGACCGATTTCCTTATGCTCTTCTGGAACGTCGAGACATCACCTCGTCTCTAACTCTTCTTTTACTCTCTAATTAGACCTTTCGGTACTTAGAAACCATAGGCTGGAAGGTATGCCACTGACGATGCTGCTATCATTCCTGGATACTGAATCCCCGTGCTTCTAGCCTCTTTTCCGCAGTATAGACTATTCATAACCTTCTGCATATGAGTATCTTGTACGTTGTTCACCTTTTCCTTACCTTAAAATATTGCCTCACATTCTTCTATCTCTTTCATAACCTCCCTTCCACATAGGTATGATTTACCTCCACAACCTGAAGCTCTATTGTAATACTTGCACCTTTGGTGCATACACAATCCGGTGGGAGATTCATACTGACTTCTTATGAGGCTAGTACTCTTCAGTTGAATTCATTGTAGAGCAATTATAAAATATGGCTACTGTACTATCTCTCTTATACCTCTGCTATTTAGAGTGATCCCGAGGTCTATAATTCTCTTGTCCACTCCTGTTTTACTTAGTCGATGTAACTCTTTAGTTTCCTCTTATTTCCGATCAGCCTTTATGTAGGCTTAAGCTATCTCCCGATTCGGCTCCTGGTATTAGTTATTGCTTTAGCCTTTCATGGGCGTTGAGGGATATCCATGATACAATCCTCTAACAATTCAATCCTTCTTCTATGACCGAGGCTCAATTCTTTCTTTTAACTTATACCAGAGTCTTCTACAACTGTATGATTGTCAACATATATTCTGCATGGGAAATACTCCAAAATCTTAAGTGCGTTCATAACGTAACTAACTCTGGATCATTTATCGAATAATTCCTTCGTTCCTTCTCAACTTTCCTTAAATGAGAGCAATTGCCTTTCCTGGTCGTTCTGCCACTTGTTGGATGAATACTCGGTTTATCTTAGTGCCCACACATGCCGGAAAATAAAATTTTTTTACTTTTTGTGCAGCTCATATGATTTCGACCATAACTTTTGGTTTCACTTCCCGCTCATTAGCCACGATAGGTGCAGGACCACTTTCTTATGGAGTGCATACAATGTTGTAGTGAGACTGCTATTAGAAGACCATTTCTTCTTCTAGTTACTATGTTTAGGTTGAAGCTTTCTGTCTTATTTCCTCAACTAGTCTTTCATTGTAGTACTTAGGGAGGACCTTCTAGCTCTTGTAAAGTTACAAGCTTGTTATATTGCTTACCCGACAGAATTTTTGATGTTCATACTTATCTATTCTTATCCTTTGTAACTTACCTCCACACTCATGTACTCGTATGGTTGCTTCTTTACTGAAGTTTTGACTGTCTTCCTAGTGGGACTCTCTTTTATTTCCATAACACTCATACGGTATCTTTAACTACCCCAAGTCCTATCTTCTCAAGGTCATGATGGCATATCTGTGAGACTGAATTTCCCATGTTGGGGTTCATTCTGTTTATCTTGCACAATCTATTGATTTGTCTGTATCCTTTTGTCTAGCCATAACTAGGCCCTTCCTGAATCAACTTACTCACTACTCGTTGGCCCATTCTCATATCAATATTCTGCGTAATCTTTCTTGGGTTATTTCCTTTGTCTTAACTTACGTCTCGCATTAGCTCCTTATCTATCAATAACATCTCGGGCAGGGACCCTTACTTACTCTCCTTGACGTCGTGTTTGCATAATATTCTGGAACTGCAGCATACCTGTAGGATTTGGATAAGTGCAATCTTATCCCTTTCTCATTCTTATCGCATTCCTCCTCTATTCTTCCATAGTTACTACAACTACTTAATTCCTACTTAATGCCACATCACTCCATATTCCCCCCATTAGGGAAGTACTAAGAGCTGGAGCTACGACGATCTGCCTATAGATGTTTTACCTCTTCACCTTTGGCGTCTTTTCACATAATCGATTACCCTTACTCGCCTTGCGGTAATCCTTCTGCACCAAGCATAACAAAGTTCCTTACTCACGAGGGTGACACTTAGTATAACTAGCTCATACAGTTCCTTAAGCTGAACTTTGCTCACATTGTTGCTTTAGGGAAGCGTCTTCCTGAATGACCATTCTCTAAATTCCTCATGAATCTTCTTCTACTGTCCATTCTATTATCGCCGGAAAAAAATTTGAAATTCTTATGATGCCGACTATTATCAATCACTCAGTCCATAATTCATGTTTAGTTTATCTTGTTCACCAATCCATACTGGTTCTATTACTCTGGGGCCTAACTTTTCTTTTTGGTAATCGCGTTAGAGTTGCAAACTTATTTCTCGAAATGAGGACATGACTGTATGGCCTATACTCTTTTATTGTCCTAAGGCCCGTCACCTTTCGTCACTTCCTTCACTTACTATGATTTTGTAATA
>NW_017670341.1:780153-781799 GCF_001879085.1 Nicotiana attenuata | reverse complement strand
AAGTACGAGTTACTCACCCGATTCTTTGGCCCTTGAGCTATCCAAGCCCAAGCCAGTTTTCTTTCAAGAATTACTACTAAAGCCTTAGGGCTATTTACGCCTTCAGATCAAGTTAAGCGCTATTTCGGTTACTTTAGGCCGGGGGTGGTCCGGTTCCAGGCATACCCTCATCCGGGGTCTGTCCATAATGCCTTAAGGCTATCTTTACTCTAAGTTCGAATCAAGTTTCTAGGCCGCCCAAGCTCGAGCAAACTCTCACTCAATTCGAAGTCGGGTAAGGAATTATGTTAACCTGGGAGAAGGTGTTAGGCATTCCCGAGTTCAGTAGTTTTAGCACGGTCGCTTTGATCATACTTGGCTTAATTAAATTGTCTAACTACTTATTTTAGAACCTATGTGCATTTACCCTTTTTATTAGGAAATTATCCTAAAACAGGTCACACGTACGTATATCCATTTGTTTGGTCCGTCAAAAATCATGTCACGCATACGTGTCACAATTAATAACGCTTTATTATTATTAAGAAGTTTAGCGAAAGTTGCGCGAACGCATACTCCGATTTATTTGTGAATGGCACACCTCCATTTATTTAAAAAGATTTGTACTCAACTAATGCGAACTACGGAGGTTCATGTTTACTTCCTAAATTAGTTCGAGGTTTGTTGACAGGCCAGGGATTATAGCTAAGGCATTAGAAGTTGATGCACGCTTTTAACCATTGAAGTATTGGGCCATCAGGAGGCCTATTGTCTAAGGAAAATCTTTGAAGGAGATACGGTTGTGGACTGGTCTTGAGATTGCACCCAAGATTGAAGGTGAAGACCTCGAGCTTGCCTGATTATGGCTGGGCAGCTTTGATTGGGTCAAAACCAGGCCCAACTTTCGATGAAAGGCCTTCAATGTTGGACCCCTTTTTATTATCTGAATAAGAAAACTTAATGAGTAAAAGAATGCTGAAGACAATTTGTTTCGTAATTAAACCCAAAAGTCGAAATCAAGAACCAAAACCCATTGAGCCTCGTTCCAAACAAACTATTTCATTTGGGCCAGAAATGGGCCCAATTGCTCCCAGCACGAGAGCCTTGGATACTAAGGCCCATTTGAGACATAACTTCCTTTAAATCACATTCACAAAAATAATACAAAATTTCTGAAAAGATTGAAGGCTGATAAAGCCATATCATGAGTTTACCCTATTAACATACCATTAACAATGAAAGATTAAACCCTAAACTTATTCATGAATCACCTTAAACATACAATCACTTGAACAATGTTAAAATGCGCAATATTTCAACTAAGTACACCTAATAATCAATCATGGCCTACTTTGGACATATCCGGTACATATCTAGCATTCTCGGATAAAGACTAAATGAACTGAAAGGCTATTAACCATTTTTTAGACTGTCAAACCATACATAGAAAAAATACACTAATCTGAATATCCATACAAATGGCTAAGTCATATACTAGCACATCAGATTCAGAATATTTAAACACTAAAATAGAAATGATGAACTAGATGACTTGAAAATAGCATACATGAAGATAAAACTCGGATTTCAACATTTGAACACCCAACTTTATAACATTAAAAACTAATACATGCTTTAAGCTTCACTTCGCCACTCAAAGTTCATAG
>NW_017670341.1:769544-778077 GCF_001879085.1 Nicotiana attenuata | reverse complement strand
TCACGTGCTCATAGTCTCAAGTATGACGTCATCACAAGAGGCTGGAGGAGATTAGTGTCAAACCCGTTTCTTATCATTTTAATCTAAGAAACGCGGGGACTATCTGTATACGGTAAAAATCGGAAGGTCCGAATTTGTGATCACTAAGGCACCTCGTGAAGACCGTCCCAGAAGGCTCGAGGTTGGGTTAGGGGTTTGACCCCCGAGGGTTCCTAATGTTCGACCTCGAGATAGTGCAAATCGACGATTATCATGAGAAAGCGGGAAGTTCCCGTATGATCTAAAGTTGACAAAACCTGCAAGGGAAACACTAGTCTGCGCCGGACTAGTAAATAGTTGTGCCAGCTATACTTCTTTGTAATAATTACTCATGTACTATGTTGGGATTTCCCTCCATATATAAAGGGTATCCTTGCCATTTTGTTAAAGGAGACATAATAGACAAGATACAACTCGTAACATTCAATACAAGAACATCCTCTGCTCTCTCACTTAAACATATTCTCTTGGTTTCATTACTTACATTTATTGCTTTTAATCATTGTGTTCTATTTATTGTTCTTCATTCATTGCTCATTATTAACCATAAATAGCCCTCATTAAAGCTCTCAATACTGTTAGCCCTCCATCGTCCATTCATAACTCAGCATCGAGCTCGACCTCGAGGCCCCGTATAGCCTGGCTCGAGGCTCCGATTCTCAGCCGCTCGGTTTGCTAGAACATATTATTTCCAAGTCCTTATCTTATTTTCTAGTCTCGTACTTAGCATCTATTGCCTAACAACTAGCACAAAAACAGATCACGTATTTTTAGAACCATAAAATCAAATCGAATTGTAATTACCATTTTCAATGTAAACAACTGAATATCCACATTCTGATTGATAATTGTGCCAAGCATGAGATCGGGTCTTTTGTGGATTGCTATGCAGGTATCACCAGATCCTGATGGATGAGGAAGATGCAGAAAAGACAGCGTTCATCACGCCATGGGGAACATATTACTACCGGGTAATGCCATTTGGCTTGAAGAACGCTAGGGCAACTTACATGAGGGCAATGACTACAATATTTCATGACATGATACACAAAGAGATTGAGGTTTTTGTAGATTATGTGATCATAAAGTCAAGAAAGCAGTCCGACCATGTCGAAGATTTGAGGAAGTTCTTCGAAAGTCTCGACAGGTACAACCTCAAGCTCAACCCTGCAAAATGTGTATTTGGTATCCCGTCTAGAAAACTGTTGGGATTCATAGTCAGTCGACGAGGTATTGAGCTGGATCTATCAAAGATCAAAGCCATCCAAGAATTGCCACTGCCATTGAATAAAACTGAGGTGATGAGTTTGCTCGGACGGTTAAACTACATCAGCATGTTTATTGCTCAACTCACGACAACTTGTGAGCCCATCTTTAAGTTGCTGAAGAAGGATGTCGCGGTCAAATGGACTGATGAGTTTCAGGAGGCATTTGATAAGATTAAGAGGTACCTGTTAAACCACCTGTGCTGGTCCCGTCGGAGTCTGGGAGACCTTTAATTCTCTATTTCACGGTCATGTATAATTCGTTTGGTTGTGTGTTGGGCCAACACGACATCACTGGCAAGAAGGAGCAAGCAATTTATTATCTCAGCAAGAAGATCACTTCTTACGAGGTTAAGTATACTCTTCTAGAAACATGTTGCGCCCTGACTTAGGTGGAACAAAAGTTGGTCTATGTGACTCACAGTATATCTAAAGTGACTCACAGTATATCTGTGTGACTCACAATATATCTAAAGTGGCTGGATCCTCTAAAGTATATCTTTCAGAAGTCTATGCCCACAGGAAGACTTGCAAAGTGGCAGATTTTACTCATAGAGTTTCACATCATCTATGTGACTCGGACCGCGATGAAAGCCCAAGCCTTGGCCGACCACTTGGCCGAGAACCCGGTGGATGAAGAGTATGAGCCATTGAAGACTTATTTTCCTGATGAAGAAGTGATGCATATTGACGAGGTTGACCAGGATGAAAAGCCAGGTTGGAAACTCTTCTTTGATGGAGCCACTAACATGAAAGGTGTCGGAATAGGGGCTGTACTCAGTTCTAAAACAGGGCATCACTACCCCGTAACAGCTCAGCTTCGATTTTACTGCACCAACAACATGGCTGAGTACGAGGCACGCATTGTGGGTTTGAGGTTAGCTGTAGACATGGGAGTTCAGGAAGTATTGGTTTTAGGAGATTCAGATCTGTTGGTTCACCAGATTCAGGGAGAATGGGAGACTCGGGATCTGAAGCTCATACCATATCGACAATGTCTGCATGATCTTTGTCAACGATTCAGATCAATAGAATTCAGGCATATTCCTAGGATCCATAATGAGGTTGCCGATGCCTTGGCTACCCTGGCATCAATGTTACACCATCTGGATAAGACTTTTGTAGACCCTTTGCATATCCATGTTCGTGATCAGCATGCCTATTGTAATGTGGTTGAAGAGGAACTTGATGGTGAACCTTGGTTCCATGATATCAAGGAGTACATCAATTTGGGGGTATATCCGATACAGGCCACAGGTGATCAAAGGAGAACCATTCGACGTCTGGCTAGTGGATTTTTCTTGAGCGGGGGAATTTTGTACAAGAGAACTCCAGATCATGGACTACTTAGGTGCATAGATGCTAAACAAGCTTCGACTATCATGGCCAAAGTGCATTCCGGAGTTTGCGGGTCGCATATGAGCGGATATGTCTTGGCAAAGAAAATTTTTCGAGCAGGTTATTATTGGCTCACTATGGAACGAGATTGCATCAGCTTTGTACGCAAATGTCATCAATGCCAGGTGCAAGGTGATCTGATTCATTCTCCGCCATCTGAGTTACACACAATGTCTACACCTTGGCCCTTTGTTGCTTGGGGCATGGATGTCATTTGACCAAATGAGCCAGCAGCATCGAACAGGCATAGGATTATTCTGGTGGCCATTGATTATTTCACCAAGTGGGTCGAAGCTGTAACTTTCAAATCTGTGACCAAGAAGGCAGTGGTGGATTTTGTTCATTCAAATATCATTTGCCGGTTCGAAATCCCAAAGGTAATCATCACAGATAATGCGCTAATCTCAACAGTCATCTGATGAAAGAGGTATGCCAACAGTTCAAGATTATGCATCGAAATTCCACTCCTTATCACCCCAAGGCAAATGGAGCTGTTGAGGCGGCTAACAAGAACATAAAGAAGATACTTCGTAAGATGGTGCAAGGTTCTAGGCAATGGCATGAAAAGTTTCCTTTTGCTTTACTGGGTTATCGCAGTACTGTTCGCACTTCAGTAGGTGCAGCTCCTTATTTGCTGTTATATGGAACTGAGGCAGTTATACCTGCTGAAGTTGAGAGTTCATCCCTTCGGATTGTTACTGAAGCTGAAATTGATGATGATGAGTGGGTCAAAATCTGATTAAAGCTGTTGAGTTTGATTGATGAGAAAAGAGTGGCGGCAGTATGTCATGGTCAATTGTATCAGAATAGAATGGCAAGAGCATACAACAAGAAGGTGCGTCCCCGGAAATTTGAAGTGGGCCACCAAGTATTGAAACGCATCATTCTACATCAGGCTGAAGCTAAAGGCAAGTTTGCCCCAAACTGGCAGGGGCCGTTCATTGTGACAAGAGTGTTTCCCAATAGTGCTTTGTATTTAATAGATATAGAAGGCAAATGTGTAGATATGGCTATCAATTATGATGCAGTCAAGAGGTATTATGTGTGATTTCTTTATTTGTACTCAATTGCATTATTTGTATTTGGCATGTTTCAAAGATTGGAATGACGAAGGCATTTTATTCTGCTATCCAAACACTTTTATCCTTTGTTAACCCTTATTTAGCCTTATTTATTTTCTTTCATGCCCCTCTTTTCGAATCAGAAGTAGAATTTAGAAATATAAAAAAAAGGAAGAGAAAAATATAGAAAAAGAGAAAAAAAGCAAAAGAAAGAAAAGAGAAAAGAAAAGAAGAAAGCAAAAGAAAGAGTAACAAAAACAAAGCAACTCTTATTCCGTGAACTACGTTCGACTTGATTCCTTTTAAGGATACGTAGGCAACCTTAAACGGTTCGGTCCCATCAAAATAAAAATCCAAAATTCCCCAGATTCAAAGGAACTGGGGCAGAAGTTGTGGTTTTGTAATAGATCTGATTCCAAAAGTTGTAATTCTGAACCCTTGCTTTTTAAGCTGTTTTGAGCCTACATACCTCATTTTCTTTCTAACCCCGTCCAAAAGCCTAAACTACGGTCCAAAGAAAGACCTTCCGATCAATCTTTGAGAAATGCCAAATAAAGCGAGCTAGAGGTATGATTCGCATCATGGGTAACACTTTATTCATGGGTGTCGATGCCCCCTTTTCCTAAAGGCGAAATCGGGTTTATGACATTTGGGCGGACAACTCTTTTCCTTTTGGGAATTGGGTTTGCAATTTAGAAGAGTCGCCACCTAATGATTAAGTGCATTAGGACACTAAGAAATTCAAAAGAGAAGAAGAACCAGAGAATGGGTAAGGGCTTGAATTTATCTTACGGGGGGAAGGTGTTAGGCACCCCCCCAAGATCCACTAGTGTGGTTCCCGGCCATGCTACAATTGTGACTTTGAATGGAAACAACAAGTAAGAAAACAAGACAACTTTCACACAATGATTGCAACAAGGAAAGTATAAAAATTAAAAGCGTGTTGAAGTTTAAAAATAGGCGATTTCATAATTGTTTAAAGGATGTATAAGTGCAGAAAGGAGGGTCAAATAATTGGTACAAATAATCGAACAAAGGAGTAAAAGAGGCGGAGGTTCGGAGAAAAAAGTGCTGGAAATTAAATATCTAAAAGAGACTTTTAAAGGATTGAAGTAAAAGAAGGAGTTTTAAGAACTGAAAATTTATAGCCTTTATAAAAATTCTGGAAAAAAAAATAAACAAGTAAAGAGGGAGGGGGGGTCCTAGGTTTATAAATAACATGGATCACCCCACGCAACACCCGATAACCATTTATGCACGTGGTGTTATCGCGTGGTCATCATATCCATGTCTACCCTTACCCACCCCGTTAAGGTATTAAATCGCTGAATGGTCTCATTACTTATTGCATGCTATTACCCGCCCCAATCCTATCAGTCCCGGAGGCAGTTGGGACTACTAATCCTAAAGGGAAGGGAGATTGGCTTTTCAGAGTTTTAAAAGGACAAAAACCCTAGTGCGACAAACAAAAACACATAAAGCAGTAAACGGGCAAGCACATAGCAGTTAAAGGCTCAAATAGCCCTCCTCATTCAAAGCAACAAATTATTTAGCATGACTTACAGGTACTGATTAGGTCTGAATTAAATTTAAAGCGTTAGGACAGGCTGATTTATCACATATTTCTCAGATGAGGAATCCGAATTAGCCTTGTCTGGTTGTAGTTTATCAAAACTGACACAGTTAATTAATCAACTAATGGTTTGCCTAGGTGAGACCTATAGACATGATATCTAACAGAGCGTACTAATTTTAAAGAAAAGTTTACTGGTTTTATAAACAAAAGATCTGCATATTTTAAACAACCTTGTGGTTGATTTTAGACTCATGGATGAAATAGACGAAACTGATTCAGTTGATTACTCCTATAGACATGATTTCTAAGCGTTATCGGTTTAAACTATATAAATGCAAGAGTCCAATAGGCATGGTATCTACAATGAAGTTGATTATTATTAGACCTATGATGGTTTGCCTAATGACATGTATATGCAGAAGTGCAGAAAACCTATGATCATGATTTCTATATGCGGAAATGCAGAAACTTAGAGACAGGATTTCTATATGCAGAAATGCAAAAACACTTATAGGCAGGATTTCTAAGATGAGAATGCAGAAGTGAAGAAATTTATAAGTAACCTTATGAACAAGTTATCTACATGAATGCAGGAATTTATAAGTAACTTATAAGTATG
The DNA here is from genome assembly GCF_001879085.1 of Nicotiana attenuata. Classification (NCBI taxonomy): domain Eukaryota; kingdom Viridiplantae; phylum Streptophyta; class Magnoliopsida; order Solanales; family Solanaceae; genus Nicotiana; species Nicotiana attenuata. The sequence goes on along the minus strand of NW_017670341.1, from coordinate 772,119 downwards.
ATGTCTATATGAACACAGGAATAAGAAAATCCTATAGGCAAGCTATCTACCCTTTTCATGCATTCATTCCCATGCCTTTCCACTAGCCATCCCCAATAGTTATTACAAATTATTACAGACCCGAGTGAATCAAGAAAAGTAAAAAAAATTACATCAGAAACTCAAGCTACAACCAAACAGCCTAATTCAGACTCAGAGTCCAACAATATGAGATGAACCAACTTCCAGGATCAGATTTCCAAAAGCCTTTCTCATGTTTGGGATGTACCAAAGTTCCCAAGAGTCTCAAAGGGGCTCCGGGCAATGCTTACACCCCAAATGCATTGCAGAATTAGATCATGGTGCAGTGTGGAAAGGCCAGCCCTCAAATGTCCAAGTTCAGAGGGAACTCAAGGTCCCAAAGCAGGGCTCATAGGAGGGGGCATAACTTAAGAGTCTAAGAGTAAGTGTAAGTGCATAGAGGGGAACTAGGGAAAGCCATGGCAGGCTGGTGGTCATGCCCAGCAATTAAGAGTGCTGGCACACCCCTGACCAGCCTGTTAGCCAAATATGGGGAAGTAGGATCCATTGAGGACCAGGTTCTGACCTGGGCAGTAATTTGGATACTGCCAGGCCAAGAACCTTAACTCAAACACATAAAGGGAATAGGGGGTAGGGATTCACAATAGAAACAGGTGCAAGGAAAGAACATAGTTTAATTACTGAACATGAAAAGCAAAGTAAACAAGAGTGCTGAAACTATAAAGTAAACACATAGGGGGTGAGGCAAAAAATTGAATCAGAACATACCAGTCTCAGGGAAAACAAGTAAAAGCAGTAATCTCGAAAAGGCCAAGTTGCAAGCAAAGTAGTTCCCAAAGATTTCAAGCAAAGCAGAGTGTTGAAAGAGTATTGAAATGAAAGCAGTATTGTAGGTGTGTAAGTATTGAATTGGAAGTTAAGGATCGGTAGTGTGTCCGTTCTCTTAAATGTGCAGAAGGGCAGTCCCTTTTATGGTGCAGAAAACAAGTAAGAGAGGCAAGGAAATAACATTGAAATCAATCTCCCTTTAGTTAAGGGGTTCTGATTTCAACGGGTGAAAGCCAGTTAAGGAAAGTAGTTTTCATTAAAACCTTTTCAAAGTAGCATAAGAAGGGTAAATACATAGGAGTTATTTAAGGAAAATAATCAATGGTACACGGTTTGTGCTAAATATGGCAAGGGAGTCAATCAAACAGCCAGTGAAACAAAAATTACAAGTTCAATTAGAATGAAACAAGTCCGGAAAGGTAAAGGAAGTTCAATCAAAGAAAATCAGTGACAATCTGTCAGCCTGATTAAAAGGATTTCAGAATCAGTCAATTAGTTGGTTAACCTTTTGAAAGAGGAGTTTCTCATATATAAAGCACACAAATAATTGAATCAAGAAGGGATTGTCAAGTTATTTGGAAGAGAAGTTAATCAAAGAGAGGTCCAGAATCATAAGCAAAAGTGGTATAAGTCTAGTTTGCAGACTCAACGAGTCTGGGAGTCCAAGGTCCCAAAATAGAACCCTAACTCGCACACAAATCAAAATTGCCAAGAAACCCCCAAATCCTAGGGTTTTCGAATTGAATCAGACATAGAGGTGAGAAAGCAAGCCACTTGAGAGAGGCTAAGAAGTCTTTTCCAAAGACTTATGAGAAACAAACATACATGATAGAAAGAAAACTAATTCAAGGTCATGAGAACATGTTTGAGAAAACCCGGAATTTACACAGGTTCAGAAGAAAGAGATGATACGAGCTTAAACAAAAGTAGATGAAATATGCTTAGTAAGAACACAAACAGAGTTCAGCAAAGTAAACAAAAATCAAAGAACTCGACCGTAAACACATATAGCAAAGAATAAGGAAAACCACACGGATTAACATGTGAACACAGGAATAACATGTAGAGTAGAAAAAAGAAAATGGGAGAACAGTACATGCGTAGCAAAAGAAGTCAGACAAACACACATAAGGAAAGAACAACAGAGTCAGAAAGATGCTTTTAAAAACCTTTCCGAAAACCTAAATTGAAAGAAAAAATGATTTTGAAAAAGAAAATTTGGGGAAAATCTTTTAAACGTTCAATAGAACATAGACATGTTCCAGATCTATGAAAATAAGCAAGTAAAGAACCTCGGAGAGCTTAGGGTTGCAGAGAAAAACCCTAGGAATGAGAAAGGTCTTGAGGAAAGTCAGATCCTGAGTCGAAAAGACTCATATTGCTCGAATATGCCGGAGTAATGGCCGGTGAAGCCATAGATCTACAGATCTGAGAAGGTCTTGGAGAGAACCATCGAAGTCAGGTTTCACAACCTTGAATAGCTTAGGTCTAATGGTGAGGAAGGGTGAGTACAGACCATCCATGACCTGAGACGCCATGGATTCCGGTGGAAACCCGGTGAAATAAGGTGGGAACGATTAGGGTTCCAAGAAGGTTCGAGAGAATTTGAGAGACGAAGGGGTTCAGAGGCGGCGTCTCAGACGAAATGAATTAGGTGTGGGGGGGGGGGGGCGGTTTGAGCTAAAAAGGATGGGGAACTTATGGCCGTTGATCAAACGATCAACAG
>NW_017670341.1:760413-769524 GCF_001879085.1 Nicotiana attenuata | reverse complement strand
GGGGGGGGGGTTTTGGGGGAGGAGTTAAAAAAAGGAAAGGGGGAAACGTTATGGCCGTTGATCAAAACGATTAACGGCCTGGATCAAAGTGGAGCCGGGTGGGTTTTTTAGTCGGGTCAGGGATCGGGTAATTTAGAGATTGGGCTGGTTTAATTTGGGGCGGAACTGGGTCAAATTAAGGGCCAAAATTGAAAGAAAATGGGGGCTGTAATAGAAATGGGCTAAATATTAAATAGCCAATTTTCCCCTTTTATTTGATAAAAATAGTGAAAAATGATTTTAAAAGCAAATTAAAAGTACTGAGCTAATTAATAATACATAAATATTAATTTAAAAATACTGGAGCTAATTTTACAATTATGAAATACTTTTAATCGTAAAATAGGCTATAATTGCAATTATATGCAATTTAGCTTTAAAAATACCAAATAAATTTGTAAAAATATATAAAAATCACCTTAATTATATATTGGTGTAAATATGAGAATAAAATAAGTTATTCACAAAAAGGATAGTTTTGGGGAAAAATTACTGATTTTTGTACTGCTAAAATGGACAATAAATTGATTTTAAAATCTTTAAAAATTAGGAAAAAAATACCAAAACTTTTGGGCATGCTTATATATGTATGTACATGCTATTTTTGAAAGTATTTTGTATATAAAAATACCTAGGGAAAAATTGGGTATCAACAGCTGCCCCTCTTTACCCGGGAAGGATGAAAGAGTTGTCGGGTAAAGATATGATGGCCAATTTTGACCGAACGCAATGATTTGAAGAATTTTGACCGAGCTCTGGTTCCTGAGCTGCCTACATATCCCTGGTCTTATAGGAATCAGGCCATATGTAGTTCGGGATCCATAGGCGGAATATGCCGATGGAGATTTTCGAAAGCGGACGCGGTATTCAAGTTGAGAAGGATGGTCAGAGTCTGAATGCGAATATATATTGTGCATAAATTTAAACGTAATGCAACTTCCCGTTGGACCATTAATGTTGTCTTTAGACGGTTAGGATGACGTCCTGGGCCATGAAGCGTATGATAAAGGATTCGCAGGCTATGAAATGATGTTCTCGGGCTATGAGAATGATGCCTCCGAACTATGATGCATTTGAATAATGATATGCAAAAGACAAAATGGGGTCCTCAGGCCATGGCATGGCGTTCTCGGGCTATGAAAATGGTGCCTCCGAACAATGATGCCTTTGGACAATTTGGCGATCTTTCAGCCCATGAAAATGCAGGATTTGGCGATCTTTCAGCCGATGCAAGACTTAAATGAAGTGGTGATATTTCAGTGATTTAAATGAAGGTGGCGATCTTTCAGCTGATGCAAGATTTAAATTAAGGTAGCGATCTTTCAGCCGATGTAAAGCGTAAATATGAATGGCGATCTTCCAGCTGATGCAAGACATAAATAGAAATGGCGATATTTCAGCCGATGCAAGATTTAAATAGAGGTGGCGATATTTCAGCCATGCAGATGGAGGTAGAGCTTAACCTCGGAAGGCAGAATGGTAGCCTTATGCAATGCAGAAAATGCAGAGGGAGACAGAGCTTAGTCTCGGAAGGCAGAATAGTAGCCTTATGCAATGCAGAAAATGCGGATGGAGGTAGAGCTTATCCTCGGAAGGCAGAATGGTAGCCTTATGCAAATGCAGAAAATGCAGATGGAGGTAGAGCTTAACCTCGGAAGGCAGAATAGTAGCCTTATGCAATGCAGAAAATGAAGATGGAGGTAGAATTTCTTAGCTGATGGCTTGATAGCTGATACCTGATTGCGATATTATGGTTGCTGGGGATATCATGTACGGATAGCAATTGTGAGTGGGTGTGATGGTTCCGAAGGTTGCATTCTTGAAAAGTACGAGTGCATAAATATACTTGGTGATTTGCGACTTGGGTGCATGTATCCAAAGAAAAATCGTGAGTTTTGTAGAGGGGGGAAGGTTAGTTCGTATTCCCCGTGGACTTCGCTCGTCCTGCTTGGCTCTGTTTTCGGTGATGCTGTGTATCATTGGGGTAGCGTCGCTAAACAAAGCAATTTGATAATAGCTATGCATGATTTAGTAAAGTATAACATAAATGTATAATTGAGAAATAATTTTTCTTTAGATGAACCGACGACTGCGACGTGGTCCAAGACGTTGCAACCTTTCTCGCTCCGGAATTTTGAGGGTCCTCCTAAAAATTCTGCCCCAGTTTACTGGGTTGCTGCTTCTGACGGCTGCTTGCGGTAAATGGCTGAAATCAACTTCGAAATTTTGAGGGTCCTCCTCAAAATTCTGCCCCAGTATCCAATATCAGGGGAAATGATGATTTTATTGAATTGTGACCGAACCCATAAGGCTGCCTACGTATCCCCTCTTAAATGGGAATCGGGTCAGGCGTAGTTCAAATTACATCATATAAGGAAGTCATAAATGTTACACATAGTATCGCTTTACTGCATCCAAATTTATCGGCTTTGGCCAAACTTCTCCGTCCATTTCTGCGAGTATGAGGGCTCCTCCTTTTCTGATGGTGACAAATGAACACTGATACATGTTTCTTTGACATTTTTTGCATCTCCCAAATTAACAACCTCAGTCTCGTCCAAGTTAGACTTAGGTCTATTCTCGAAATCCTCAACCTCTCTAACAACCTCTTCTGGTATATCATCTTCTTCCGAGTCTATATCCGTTTGTTGCGTTGTCTCGTTGCATGTCACAATTGTTGGTTCATCAAGATAAGTAATACTAATGTTGTTTAAGTAAAGTAATGAGAGGAAATAATAAGAGAGGGATTTGTAAGAAAAATGAAATACTTTAATAAATTCCATAAGTGTTTTGAACATTGGAGCTCATTCTTGTGTAAAATAAAATGTGAAAGGAAAATAAACTAGTAACGCGAAATAATGCGTGGTGCTTTGTTCAGCCTTGCTACCCCGAGGCACGCCGGGCTCTGGTGGTTCTGACAGTCCAATTGTTGAGGCGTGCTCCTCTACTTACAGCCTGTATAGAAGGGCCTTCCTCCCCCTCCTCCTCAAAGATGACATAACAGTCCATATCATCCTCTTCTAAGAACAAATTCCTCATTGCTGCTAATGCTTCCTCTTCTTCTGACCCATAGATGACTTCCGCTGGTTGAAAAGTCTGTTCCAGACGGGGTATCGGCTGTTCCAATAGATAGTAAGGGCCGTGCCAGGGTGGCGACCAATCCTTGAATTCTTCCCAGGTATACTCATATCCCAATCCGAAAGAGGTGCCATGCTTCTTGAGCTTGATGGGCTTAGTGATTCCTTGGAGATTCTTGCCAAGTCCTTTGCCAGGTTCATACCCGTACCAGTTCAATATGCTTTCGATTTTGTTATCCCACCATTTGTCCTTGTCCACGGCGTTGACTCGCTCAATGTGGTGGTAGGTTTCCCCGCCTATCTTTCTTCTTCCTCCGATTGCTGGGATGGTCTGGCGACTGTATATGGGATTGCTACCGTCGCCATGAATAATCACCTCTTGGTGATTCCACTCAAACTTCACCGCCTGATGTAGTGTTGATGCCACAGCCCCAGTGGCATGGATCTAGGGCCGTCCCAAAAGCAAGTTGTAAGATGCTGGAATGTCTATTACTTGAAAGTTGACATCGAACCAAGTAGGTCCCATTTGCAGATACAAACTGATTTCCCCAATAGTGGATCATTGGGAACCATCGAAAGCCTTGACACTGATGGCTCCATCCTTGATCTCATGCAGGCTCTTTCCCATTGTTCTGAGAGTCACCAATGGACAAATATTGAGGCTGGACCCTCCGTCAATCAGAATCCGGGTGATGAAATAATCCTCGCATTGCACAGTGATGTGCAACGCCTTATTGTGGCTTAAACCTTCCGGTGGCAACTCATCTTCGTGGAAAGTGATTTTGTGACTATCCAATACCTGCCCTACCATATTTGCCATTTCTCCTCCAGTGGTGTTGCTCGGTACATATGCCTCACTTAGTACTTTTAACAAGGCATTCTTATGTGCATCGGAGCTTTGCAGCAGAGCTAGGATAGAGATCTGTGACGGTGTTTTATTCAATTGGTCAATGACTGAGTATTCCTTAGCTTGTATCTTTCTCCAGAGGTCATCGGGCCCAGTTTCGGTGATGGCTTGTCGACCAGACTGCTTACTCGACTCAACCAAGTGTTTCGGAGTATAAACCCTGCCGGTTCTTGTCATACCCTGTGCCGCAACTGGTTCTCCGATTTTGGCTTTTCCTTTTTTCCTTGCCTCGGCTGTGTAATCCCAAGGGATGGCCTTCGTACGGAATGGTGCTATGGCCGACATTGCTACAGGAATGGGTGCCCTTGCTTTGGAAGGTAACACAGCAACTTCAAATGGCGTAGGTGCTTTCGGGGACCCCAACTCGACCTCAATCGGCCCTGGCGTTTTTGCAGAAGATGGTGTTTCAAGATCAAGTGGTATGGACATGTTCACTTCAGCGTCTCCAGAAGGATGGATCTGGACTACAATCGGATTAAGTGTGACTGTTGGTTTTTTTGGCTCGTCACCTTCAGCGATCAATCCGATCGATCCTTTGGGGTCCCAATCATCTTCTATCTCAATCATGTGAACATCGTCACCCTTGTGGTTTGGTAAAGGGTTGTTACGGACATTCGGAGCAGGCTCTTTTGCCACGATGATCTTGTTGTCAATCAACGCCTGGATCTTATCCTTCAGAGAGGGGCATTCATCAATGGTATGCTCTTTCATGACGGAATGGTATGCACAGGTTTTGTTTGGCTTGACCCATTGGGAAGGATTTTCTGGGGTTATGGCAGGGATAGGGGTGACGTAACCAGCAGCTTTAAGCCTTTCATACAGCTGGTCGATTGGTTCGGCAATGGCGGTGTATTATTTGGGAGGTCTGCGGTCGAAGTTTGGTCGGGGTCTAGGGAAATTTTGGCGAGGGGGAGGTGATTGATAGTGGGCTTGTTGGGTGTTGTAGGCTTGGTAGACGTGTGCGGGTTGGGAGTATTTGGGCGAAGTAGGCTGATATGCGGGAGGTAGAGATGATTGGTAAGTAGGTGGTGGAGCATGGTAAGAGGGCAAAGATGCTTGGTAATTTAAGGTAGGTTGATATGTAAGAGGGGGTATTGGGTAGGTTTGGTATTTGATTGGGGATTTTGTTCTCTGTCCAACCATCACGGCACTCACATCCCTTTTCTTGGACGTGCCACCAGACTGTAGAACCTTGTTGGTAGCCTGTAATGCTTCAAAGTTAGTGACCATACTACTTTTAATACCTTCCTCGATCCTCTCCCCTAGTCGGAAAATTTCTGGCCTTCAATCAGCATCAACCTTTCGTAGTACTGTGGGTCTTGAGCCCGGACGAAAAACCTGTTCATTTGTTCTTCTTCTCAAGCCGGCCTGACCTTAGCAGCTTCTGATCTCCAACGAGTAGCATACTCGCGGAATGTCTCCGTGGGTTTCTTTTTCAAGTTCTGGATGTACAACACATCTGGCGCATTCTCCGTTTTGAATCTGAACCTGTCCATGAAATCGGATGCCATACTTACCCAGTTTGACCACTTCTTCGGGTCTTGGCTAATGTACCAAGATAGAGCATCCCCTTTCAGACTTCTCATAAAGAGCTTCATGCGAACCTTTTCATCCTTTCCTACTCCGACCAGCTTGTCGCAGTATGTCCTCAAATGAACTCTGGGATCCCCGGTGCCATCGAACATTTCGAACTTGGGAGGTTTGTACCCCTCGGGTAGTTTGACATCGGTTGAATGCAAAGGTCTTCGTAATTCAGTCCCTCGATCCCCTTGCTTCTTTCAACACCCTGAACTCGGCTAGTCAGCTTCTTGAGTTCTGCAACCAGATTCTTGATAAGAGAGTCTTTGTCATCAGACTCGGGTGTGCTCGAGGCAGGCTGAATGGGGTGTGGTATGGTTTCCACATAGATGGGGGTGTTGTGGTGATGATCATTTGTGGATTTTTAGTGGTTCAGGGATGAGCAGTAGAGTGTTGCTTGAAGTGTGGCATGTGTTGCAGTGGTGGTGGTGAGCGGGTTGGTTTTGTGGTTTTGGGATGTTTTGTGGTGGTGTGGGATTTTGGGTGTTGGGGAAGTTGACATCTGGGGTAGTGAGGGAAAATGACAAGCTTGCCAAGTTCCGAACTTGGTCCAGTTCTTCCTGAAATTTCAATAACTTCTGCTCGAGTTGGGAGGCACTTTCCTTGGAAACCTGAATACCCTAAGGAACCTCTACCCTTTCGACTGAGTTCTCCTTTCTGATGTTGCTCAAATCTTCCATTTTTCCCTTGTTCTTATTTCTGATAGGACTCGGAGGAGGAGGAGGTGGAGGGCCCTTGGATCTTGTGGAGTAAGATGACGATGCCAGAGTGCACGAACTAACCTTTGGGGAGGGGAATAAAACAGAAAGTAAACAAAAAGGTAACAAGTTAGTGAGGGTCGTAAGAAGAAAACGCTGCAATATTTAAACACATAGTGCAAGAATATAAATCGTGTCCTAATTTGGGAGCCTCATTGTGCCCGAGTTAGGCCTAGAGACAAGTTGATTTGGAGAACTTATAATGCTAAATGCCTCATTTTATTGATAAGAATAAGACGAATCCCAAAACGACACTAAAACAGCAGAAAATAAAATGTCACTAATGGCCATTGGCCTTATTACATTTAAAGCAAAGAAAAGACTCCTAACTACTTGGTTCCGGAAGGACCTTCCCAGACTCGGCATCTTTAGCTCCATCGAACAGATTCACCAGCTCACGTAGTCCCAGCAGCAAGTAGGCTCTAGCCAAGTGTCCTCCTTCGTTTCCCTCAGCATTCTGGCAGTTTTCAATCCTCTGGATGAACTTCCTTTCTAGCTCCACTAAGCCCCGCTCCAAATACCCCAGTCGCTTGTTGGTGCTGACAGCCATATCTTTCCATTCTTCAATCAGCTTTTGATGGGCTTCTTTAATTTCCTGGAGCTCACTTTCGCATTCCCGAATCCTCTTGCGTAATTGGTTGTACTTAACCTGTACTTCAGCCTTTTCGTCGATGACCCTGTGACCTCGAACAAGCCTGGGTTGTCCTAACCCACTATGATCGTCCTCCAACCAGCTTGGATAGTATGGAGTATAACCAGCGTGGTACCTGTCTGGTTCTATGGAATCCTTTCCTAGGATGATTTTGCAGTGCCACATATGCTGAGCTTGACACTTGTATGGACTATCGTCATCTTGAATGTCGGGCCTGAAGCGACTCGTTTTATCGACCCTTGGTATAACCTGCTTTTTTCCTGCCTGCCTCATGACTCGGAGAGGGACATAAGGATAAGTTCCTCTCAGGCCGATGAGTATAAGATACGGTGCATCCCGATATCGGATGATGAACTCTTCAGTAGGGAACCATTCAAACATCCATTGCACTTGGTCCTCTTTTAGATTTTCGAACAACTCTACCCACCCTTTAGCATCTTCTGGTTGGGCAAATATGTTAGGCATATAGTTCATTCGCCTTGGCTGATGGAAGGCGATTTGATCATCCCAATCTCTGCACAGAATCTCTTGCCGATATTCACCCTTTTGGAGGTGCTCCATGAGCCAGAGTTGGAGCATTAAGTTACAACCCTCAAAGTGTTTGGCCCCTCGTTGACAATTTTCCAGGGCTCGGTATATCTCCGCAACGACCATAGGTACTATGCTAAAAGGCTGTCCGCCAATTCCTTCCATTAAAGTCTTGGTGACCATGGCCAGTCTGGTATGGATCCTAGCCTTCTTCATAGGAAACACTATCATCCCCAAAAAGCAGAACATAAAGACGAAGACTCTTCTGTGGATGTGCCCCAATGATGTGAGGGCAAATTCATCTGGGTAAGTGCGGTAAGACTTGCTATGGTCGTATCCCTCGTACAGATAGTCGAAAGGAATGTAGGAATCCTTCAAGCAGGTCAAGTCTGTGTTCTTCTTTAGTACCATCATTTTAAGAAAACCCCTACCCTTGCAATTTCTGGCATAAGCAAACCCGGAGTCTCCCACGGAATACCAGCTAGTCCTCCTATTTCCTCCAGCAAAGGTGTCATTTCAAGGTCCCTGAAGCGGAACACAGATCTGTCACCATCCCAGAATAGAGTTGCAGCCTCTATGATTTTGTTGTCGGGTTGGATTTCCAGAAGAGAAGGCAAATTCCCCAAGTATTTGCGGACGAGGGTCTGATCACTGGAGTGAAGGTCTTCCCACCAGCTTAGCAGCCTTGGGTGGATGTTGGTTACCATGCCAAATCTGGGGACTTCGTGCCTCATTTTTTGCAAAACAAAGTGTTAGACCTCTACCCCCGCCGGACTCGACTATTCAAATATCAATAATTGGCATAAGCAGTATTTAGTTCTTCAAATAAATGCACAGACGTGGTAATGTCCGTTTGGGTTCCAAGGAAACCCAGTGGACTTTGGACAAGGCTATCTTAAAGAGTCATTATGTGGACAGCATAACTGACTCAGCTAGGTTTGACAGTGATGCATGCACAATTGAACATAGTAAGGTTTCTATGGAGTGTTAGACCGGTACCCTTGAGCGGACAACTCAAGAGGAAAAGGCACGGAACCGTCGACTGCACCGCTGATCGACTGGTTTTACCGCAAATACGCCTTTGCCAAATTTAGGGGGTGATAATATCGGAAGGGCGCAACCAGTCATTATAAGCGTTGCTATGGTATTTTGTTTGGCACGAGTGGAATATGATGTTGAATATGCAATTACAAGAATGAAACAAGTTGTCACGTATTTGCACGTTCATAAGGTAATGATTACAATAGTTGCTCATAATTACAACAATATTGAAGGAGACCGGTAAAAGAAAGCATTAAAGAAAAGAAAACAAAGAGCCAAGTCAGTTTTGTAGTAGAAAAGAGATAAAGACATTAAATAAAGGCAATAAAGATGCAATAAAGTCACAAGTAGCATGAAATGGTAAAAGCCTGAAGAATATCCCCAGCAGACTCCATGCTGTCGATGCCCCCTTTTTCTCGCGAAATTGGGTTTATGACATTTGGGCGGACAACTCTTTTCCTTTTGGGAATGGGTTTGAGATTTAGAAGAGTCGCCACCTAATGATTAAGTGCATTAGGACACTAAGAAATT